>NC_142773.1:607500-823421 GCF_988280905.1 Pimephales promelas
ACAGAGCAAGGTGAGCAACAGAGGCTGGAACAAACCCACATTTCAACTGCCCCTATTATGCTTTTTCAAAGATCACCTTCCATAATATATTGTATATATAACATATATAACTGTATGTATGTATATATAATATAAAACCGTTTATAATCTGCCAAATTTCAGAGCTCAAAGTGAATATTGTGTATTGTGTCCCAAAAGAAAGAAACTATTCTGAACTGAACCCAGTTTCACTTCCTGTTCGAACCTACGTAGTTTTGTTACAGATTAGCATAATCCAAGCTTACTTTGACCCTCGAGACTGGAAGAGTTTGGCTTGTGATGTTCATGTGGAGTAGATGTGAAGCAAATACACTTTTATTCATTTCCAAAGAATGAGACTGATAAAACCGACACCATTATTACTGTCAGGGTAGACCAATCACAACAGAACACTGAGTCATCTGACCAATCAGAGCAGAGTAGCCCAATCACAACAGAACACTGAGTCATCTGACCAATCAGAGCAGAGTAGACCAATCACAACAGAACACTGAGTCATCTGACCAATCAGAGCAGAGTAGACCAATCAGAGCAGGCTATCTGAAAGGGAGACTGTTTCACACACTTTGGGAAAAGAGGTGTTGCTGCAGTAAATATAATGAGAATATTAAATGAGTTGATGCATTTAAAACCATGGGAGACAACCAAAACAAATGACAAATTAGGAAGCTTTAAAATAGCATGATAGGAGCACTTTAAGAGGAAGTTAGCCACAGTCTCCTCGTCAGATTAGCAGGAGTTTAGATGTTAATGTAACTGTCCTGTGTCCAGGAGCTGACGAACTATGATGTGTGCAGTATTCTGCTGGGAACCGCAACCATGCTGGTGTGGATTGGAGTGATGCGTTACCTCAGTTTCTTTCAGAAGTATTATGTAAGCTACTCATTTATTCCGTTTTTCATGTGTAATCAGTTGATATAAGGCAAAAAAGTTCCTCACATTAACCAAACACAGAACGTTCCCCTAATGTTCCCGAATGGTTCCCATTATTTATTTTGGGAACCAAACAAGAGCGTTATAGGAACGTTCCATGTAGTTATTTTTAGGTTCCATTTTTATAACGTAAGAAAAACGTTCCGGGAACCAAAAACTAACGTTCCCAGAACCTTAATAGAGAGCCTAAGTCCCGCCCCTCCGCTTCCGGCTCATGGGACCTTATTTCGGAAAAAATATGAATGATAGTCAATGGCGACTGATAAGACAACTTATCTTTTTATTCCGTCTGAACTGCGCCCTCAATTACACATATGATTTTTGTCGATTTAAAAGATAATTCTGAAAGTCAAAAACGTCGCAGTTTGTCATAAAACTGACGAGTAACGTTTAGTTTTATGTGAAAATCGCTCTATGAACTACATCTCCCAGGAAGCGAAACGAGATCCGCTGCTCGTGTGTGTGCAGTCTGGTACAAAACACTCGTAACGTTACGATTATAACGTAAGACTGTAGAAACAATGACAGACAGCCTCAGTAAATGACAGACAGCCTCAGTAAAGTTAGCTTTATTCATTGAGAGAAAATGTGCGCCTTTGGGGTTTGTAGTCTTTGTAATTACGTATTTTCACAGTCTTATACCTCAACGGTTTTACATCAAACTGCGACTTTCTTTACTTTAAAATGTGTCTTGTAAATTGACAAACATCATATGTGTAATTCAGGGCACAGATCAAAATATTTGTTGTCTCTCGCCATTGACTACCATTCAATATTTTTCCGAAATAAGGTCCCATGGTGGTCGACCGGAAGGGGAGGGGCTTAGGCTCTCTATTTGTTTGCTGGGGGGCAAGTTTTCAAATTGAGTAATTCTATTGTATTGATTTTATTGTTATATTTTGTGTAATGTTTAGCTTGAAAGGTGTCTATCTACGTTCACTGCGTTCAGTCTGCTCGTCTCGTGACGTGTGTGTGTGTGTGTGTGTGCCGCAGATCCTCATCCTCACGCTGCAGGCCGCTCTGCCCAGTGCCGTCCGCTTCTCCATGTGTGCGGTCATGATCTACCTCAGCTACTGCTTCTGCGGCTGGATCGTGCTGGGCCCGCACCACGAAAACGTGAGTCAGACACCCAATCAAGATGTCTCATTTGAAGCCATATATTACTATAATATTCCACATTTACATGCTTATAATATCCTCACATTATTATATGTATAGTGTTGTTCCATCCTAATTAAATTGTCATTTTAAATTGAGAGTTTAACAAGTTTTTGACACAAATTGTGCTCAAAACTTGTTGTTAAACCCTAAATTTAATATTCATGCACTTTGTGTAGTCAGCGAAAACTTTTACACAAAATATTAAGTTTTGTACGCATAAAATTGTCTTTGGAAACACTAACTTGCTTTATAAAACAATGCTGTTTCGGATGTGCATGTTTCCTGTGCTGACTTTTGTACTTCCTGTCTCGGGTGCCATGTTTGTAGTTCTTTGTAGTTCTTTTCTCGTTGAATGTCTCACCCAGGTTTGGCATGTTTATAAATAGCCCTTGTGTTTCCTTTGTCAATTGTTGATGTTTGTCACTCATCTCTTGGCTTTGCTTTCTTAAATTAGTCCTTGCACTTAGATCCGTTCCTATTATCCCAAAGTAACAATCATCAATCGCATATAAAATGTCCCAAACTATGTAATCTCAGCCACACGTTTAAGCAGTTTTAAGCCTAATGAACTAATAAAATGAAGCTTTCTTCTCAGTTTCGGACATTTAACCTGGTCGCGGACTGCCTGTTTTCCATGATTAACGGGGATGAAGTGTACTCTTCCTTCAAGAAGCTGCGGGACAAGACCTATGTGGTGTGGCTGTTCAGCAGAATCTACATCTACAGCTTCATCTCACTCTTCACCTTCATGGTGTTGAGCCTCTTCATTGCCATCATTCAGGACACGTATGAAACCATCAAGGTGAGTTTATTCAAGCCTGCAACTCGCGTATGACACTCAGCAACACCACTGCAAGTGAAACTGGAGGTTTTCCGGATATATTGTAAGCCTGTCACCACAATGCAGTGGTTTGGTGGTGAGTTGTTTTTGCTGCTAACACACTGATACTGTGTCTGAAAGCGGAGCTGGCTTGTTCCTAGGGCTCATGTTTGGAAGTATTTTTCATGTTATGTGCTGCCGAAGTTTAATAGTTAGCTTGCATTCGTTTGGGAAGCTGATAGCTAATGTTAGCAATGAAATGGTACCAAAATAACGAAAACGTAAAACTATTATTCGTTTTACATATTCCTCGTTTCCACCAAATAAGAAGTGGTTTGGAACTGGTGCCGGTTCAAAGTTGGTTCGACTAGCTAACTTTCTCGCAACCGGTTTGTTTTTCCACTGACGTCGTTACGTCACTGTGTATGTCCTACGCTATCTCACGACCAATTTGTACGAGTGATTCAAAAGTGGCTAATTCGTACTAATTGATACGACCTCACTCGTACGAATTCGTACGATTTGTCTAAACCCACGTGACGGTTATGTTTAGGGGCGGGGTCAGGGGTAGGTCATTCGTACGAATTGGCTAATTCGTAAAATATGCACGATTTAGCAAAATTGTACTAATTCGTACGAGTGAGGTCGTACTAATTGTTACGAATTAGCCACCTCGTAAAATTCGTACGAATTCCTGTGAGATCGGGTTGGTATGTCGCCATACGTCTTAGCTTTCCCATTCCCGCCGTGTTGCTGGTCACAACAGCCCCGCCCCCTACGTAAGCATGACGTGGTAAAAAACGGTCTTTCAAAATGCCTTTGGTGGAAATAGAGCTCATAACCTACATGTTAACTGAGTAAATAACTAAATGCAATTTATAATAGTTTACTAAAGTAACCTCATTAAAGTGCTTTAAGGAACACTCATGGACGAAGCCATGTTAATCTGTGAATAATACAGCTACCATAGGAGTTAAAAGAGTAGAAACCCAGAGAGCAAACTGACATTGAATCAACGTGGAAACGACGTCTCTCATGACATTGAAACAACGTTGATTTTGCTCATCGAATTAACGCTGAACCAACGTCAGACGCGGCATTCTTCAAAGGTAAATGAAAATCGAAAATTGGTTTGCTTTCATAACGTTGAAACAACGCGTTGATTTCAAGTTGATTTTCCGTTAGTTTTGAAAGAATGACGCGTCTGACGTTGGTTCAACGTTAATTCGATGAGCAAAACAATGTCAGATCAACATTGTTTCGATGTCATATTTCCACGTTGATTCAATGTCAGTTTGCTATCTGGGAAGTATTATTCAGTTGGTAATCATATACAATTTCACCACTAGATGGGAGAAAATCTCACACAGTGTAGCTTTAATGCGATCCGGACGCTCATTTGCACAAAACTGTGGCAGCTTGAGATGTTACAAGCCCCTTAAAAAATGTGTAATGGTAGTCCATTTCTGGTTGTGGAGATTAAAGCGGAGGAAAACCGAGGAAAACGGGATTATGGCAGAGTCTTCAATATTTACTGTCCTCCCGTCTTTGAAACGAAACGTTTTGATGTAATTTTATATGTAGTTATGTTTATTTAATATAATTTTAAAAAGAAGCATAAACACAACGAGGGGTGTCTGTTTTATCTGTTTTTGTGACTAACGTTTCTTTAGTATAACCATGGAGTATAAAATTCAATATAAATTCTCGGTATTGTATTGGACTCTATGATCGGCGGAAGTTATCGAGCATCCTTGCACCTTCACCGGAAATACCGCCGTGCATAGAGCCCATACAGGAATATCACTTCCGCGTATATCCACGCGAACGGGAACAATCCTGTCAGCGTTTGCTCTGTCCCGAGGTAAAGGGAAACTAGTTCACACAGTAGCAGAATCTGTTCAGTCCCAAACAAACACTGACTGCTGTGATGCTAATGCTAATCTCCATCATCACTTCTCTGTCTTTAACCACAGCACCACCAGACGCGAGGAGAACCGCTGTCAGAACTGCAGGCGTTCGTCGCTGAGTGTCGGGACACACCGGACTCGGGGAAGTACATGATGGATGAAGAATACTCCTCCTCCTCCTCCTCGTGCGGCGCGTGCGCTCCCGGTCTCTGCTGCTCCTGACGCGCGCTCACCAGAAGACTCGCGTTATCCACACGGACGGATGGAAGATTGAGAGTCAAGAGCTTTTTCGATGTAATATAATAAGATGACTCATGTGTTTTTATACTATGTAGAATGTATTATATTTGGTTCCCAAAGATGGGCATACATGAAAATGTATTTAAGATAAAAATACAACGTTACCTCAGGTGAAAAGAATCAAATCCAATGAAGTATCCCTAATCTGTCTGGATCTATTCTGAATGCAAATAGTAGCTATGTTGGTGTGTAAAACCTGAGAATCGTTTGCTGTCATTACCTTCACTTTTCCAGGTCCAGTAGGAGATTACACACACAAAAACCCCATCACCATCTACATCTGTAAATGAACTGACTCAGTCACTAGAGCTGCTTATTTCCACATTTACTCAACCGAATCAACAGAACTGACCTAGGATGAATAAAGACACTATTGTTGAAGTTTGCATCATTGATCATTATTTTCTGATCTGATTCTGCTATGAAACCATCTTTATTGCTTAAAGTGCTATAAAACGTCGACGGAGAGGCTTCGGTACACCGGATAACTGCTTTTGTGGAGAAAGTAAACACAGCACAAAGTACACTTTTCAAAAAACGTTTGCTGATAATTTACTCACCCCCATGTCATCCAAGATGTCAATGTCTTTAAAACAAAGTTTAAGTTTTATAAGCTCAAATGCTCGCATTGGTTCTGTGATGCGCGTTCGTGACTCTCCTGTTCATCAAAATGAACGAATCTTTTTCAGAGTCATTTGGTTCATTCAACGTACGAAATGAACGAATTGATTCGGGAAAAGGTTTGTTCATTTTGATAAGACCCTTATTCATCGTCTGGTGTCGTTTAAAGCCCTTTGAACAGTTTGCACTGAAACTGTCTTTTGGACCTTGAACCGTTTGGTTCCCATTGAAGACCATTATATGGAGAAAATCCTGGAATGTTTTCATCAAAATTTATGGAGAAAATCCTGGAATGTTTTCATCAAATTAATTTCTTTTCGACTGAAGAAAGAAAGACATGGACATCTTGACATGGGGGTGAATAAATTATCAGCAAAAGTTTTTTTTTTAAAGTGAACTACTCCTTTAATATACTCATGTCTGCTGATTTTTAATGTATTTTGAGGTGAGATATTGTGCACTGGAAATATTTGCTGTATTAAAATTCACTGTTCATTTACATGAAGTTTACAACACTTCTCATTCACTTCTAAGGCTGTCCCAATTTTGTTATTTAGGGTGTGTTCCGTGCCAATAAATCCTGTTATGCATAATGTCTTGTTGTCATATTTATTTATTGCACTGTTTGCACACTTACATCTCTATGAGGTTAAGAACGCATGCGCAGAAGTGTTTTCTTGACCCAAGGAAGCATTTTATAGACTTTTTAATTCATTTTAAAGCTGTTTTGTTCAGCGGGGTGAAGCCCATGATCAGGAGCCCAAGTCATTTTCACTTTAAATGCCATTTTCTTCAAGAACAAGTGCTAAAACCTCACGGCATCTAAACATTTAGCTGGGATCTGTGTAAATGTGTTCCTCTAAAGAGCCAGTAGATGTCAGTATAATACATCACATCACTTTCACTGTATTGAATAGCTTTATTTTCTCTATTTTAAGGTTTGTGATCCACTGACGTAAATGTAAGTTATATATGTGGCTGGATGGAGACCATTTATCGACGAAGAAGCTTATATGTTGTGTAAACAATATGCAAACAAAGGAAAACTCCTGCAAACCTGTGTCTGATCCTCACTAGACTCAGCGTGCGGTGTATGGAGGCCCTGGGGGGACACACTTATTAGATGGGGGAGGGGGATTCAAAACGCGTTCCTGTGTTTCCTATGGGACGTCCTACAGCGGTCGAGAGACAATGACATTAAAAGAGCAAACTCATTAGGATAAACACCATAATAAACAAGCTTATGAGCGTATGGTGAGAGAAAGCAATTGTGTGTGTCACTTCATTAAGGCTGTGTGAAATATTTCTCCCTCTGTTTATGACTACAGACACAATGCAGTGATTTATGAGTACAGATTTATTTCCAAATAAACATGCCTGTGTTTTATTCATAGCAACACATTTTGTCTTTTTGAATTATATCACTGCTGGTCCATAATTTATGAGTGCACAACATAAAACAACTAATGTTTTCTTTCCTGAAATTGAAAGTCATCCTAAATATTTAAACAATATTTTTTGGATAAATTCATCTTTATTTATTTTATAATTAATAAATTAACAACAGAAGAGTGAATTAAATAATAAATGAAAAGGTAGGCTACATGCAAATGTAAATAAATAATATATAAATATATTAATTTATAAATATTAATATATAAATAATTAATAAATAAATATATATATATATATATATATAATAAAAAATAAATCTCAAAAATACAAGACCTTTGTGTCAATCAAATATTATATAAATGTATATCATCATGAATGCGATTTTTCTTGTTTTTTTTTTGGTTTGTTCCAACGGTCAGACATGTATTTATCATTGATTCCAGAAAGAATTTTTTTTTTTTTTTTTTAAACATTCTTCCTAGTTCAGATTTCATCCGTGAACTTCATACGCTGCACAAAAGTCCGCCACCATCAATGAATTCGACGTAAAGGCAGAGATAGCAGCGTTACCTAGCTACTTCCTATGACAAGACCCCTGTTCCAAGATGGCGGCAGTTTTGACGCATGCTTAGAACCCCCAGATGAGGTCTAGTGTATATTTCTATGACAGGCAGGTAGGACAGATAATCCAGCCAATGAAATGGCGAGGTGCTGGTTGCCTGACAACCGGCTGGCCAATGAGTGTCGTGCTTGTTTATGTTGAGGAGCGGAGGTGCGCTTCAAACATCTCCTGCGCTCCAGGGCAGGTGGAGGGCACTCGCACTGCAGTCTCTCTCTCTCACACACACACCTCACACACACTCGATCGGGATCTTTCTGATATAAATCTAGCCAGTTCAGCACGCGAGCACATGCTTATCTGTCTGGATCCGCGGAGCTGGATCTGATGTAAGTCAACATGTGTGTGTGTGTGACTGTGTTACTAGCGTTGTGCTAAAGTTCAGACCCGGGCTGTGTCTCTAATGTCGTGTGTGTCCCACATAGACTGCGTGTCTAGTGGCGAATGGACGTGTTCCAACCCGCCTAGAAATGCTGTCTAGGTAGAGAACTGACACAGAGCACTGAACGCTAACTTAGCTAACGGTCATTCAGTGAAAATAAACATGTTATTTTTCTAGCAAGTTAAGTTAGTTAATGTTGCATTGAGAACTGAGAATATTGGATTAGATTGGACGAGTGCAGATTAGTGTTGATAAAATGAACATTTTCTGAAGCAATGGTGTTTTTAAATAGATATGTATCACGTTTCTGCTATAAATAGATTCCTGCAATGAATGTCATTTTTGTTGTCATTTGATTTTGACTGTGAGGAATACATTGGATGTGGTCTGCTATTGGTGGATCTCATGTGAGTGACAGGTTGCCCCGCCCTCGCGCCAGTAAACACGTCATCTTTAGAGATGAGAAATCTGAGGGAAGTTATTTTGTTTTAAGATTACAGGCTGTTATACGATTTTACCATAACCTTTTAGGATCTTACTTTATACATATTATGTATTAATATCATGTAGGTATATATATATATATTGACTATTCAGTCTGGACTATTTTTAAAAAATGAACCCTTTAAACCGCTCGTGCCATGAGAATAGTCTCAGCTGCGGATGTGGAATAAAAATCTCAATTAATATTCTTAATATATAACCTTAATCTTCTAGATAAAACGCAAAAAGCAACTTTTTTCTTTGGTTTAACATCATTGCAGTTACTGAAAGCAAACTCTAGTTTGAAACATGAAATGTCTCCAAGCATAGAGGATTAATTATTAACTTGTTGTTTCACTCATATCTGTAAGCTATGCCATGAACGTTGTGTCTTGAAAAAGGCTGTTGTTGACATGGCTAAATGGGAATGTTGCCGAGGGCTTTAGAAAAACTGATAAAGCCATGATGACGATCTAGATAAGCTCATGCTGAAAGAAAAGCCATTTATTTAAAAAAAAAGAAAATAAATCAGAAAATAAAAAAGGTTGGAAGCAGATTCCTATGACCTTAAAAAGGTAGTAGGTCCTAATGAGTGAGTCATTTATTCAATGATTCATTCAAACGGCGTATTCAATCTGGAATGAAGCATGTGACTCCTTATGAATTGGCCATTTAATGATTCAATCAAATGATTGTTTCCAAAATGCAGATTTGTTCAGTAATGTACTGTATGTTGCTTGGAGAGGCGCCGCTGTCTTTGCTTGTAACTACTTGTGTTGGTAACAGAGCGAAAAAGACATTTATGTCCAAATATAATACACTTAATATTGAATGGTTGAACTTTGTTCACCGAAAAATGAAAAAAATAAAAAATAAATGGTTCCTCAGTAGAGCCCGACCGATAAAGGATTTTAAAGGCCGATACCGATATAAATATTTTTTGGTTTTAAAATCCGATATATCGGCCGATATTTTTATGTATTTTATTTTTTACTTCAGAAACGTGCAACAAAACATTACCAGATTTCCCTAACATTTGTAGTTATTTATGAGTTTTAACTAAAATAATATGATAATGCATTTTAAAAAGAAACTTGTTTGTTTTATTGTCACAACAGAACAGACTGATGATAGTAGCATTAGCTAGCTTTATGGTTAGCTAGTCTACGATGAGCCATAATTTAGCAATGAATAACGTCATACTGCAAATTGTAAAGCATACATTTTCAATATAACAGGTCGAGGAGAGATGATCCGTCTCATTGCTATAACTGTCACGCGCTATTAAAGAAATACTTCAGTCACATTGTCAAAAGTTAAAAGGACAGTCAGTCAACTACACTGTAACGTAACGTAATTATTACTAGCTAATTCCGCTTCATTCTCGGCTTATTTAACAGCAGCAAAACTGGACATGATAGTCACAAATTTTGTCCTGCTTATTTGAGTTAAGAGAACTGATTGGGGATGTTCTTTTAATTGTTATTCAAGCAATGGATGTCTCGTGACCAACTCAACGAGTGCTGCCGACAGGAACGGTGTAGAGTGCCCTCTGGTGGACAAACTACACAACTCCAACACTCATGACATGGTTCATGCGTGTTTCGTCCGTTTTTATTTTATTTTTGAAATATTCATTTATCGGCCATTATAACTGCCGATAGCGATATTTTGGAAAATGCCTAATATCGGCCGATAATATCGGTCTGGCTCTATTCCTCATTGGTTCTTGCTGAAGCTCAAACGTGCCTCATTGGTTTTTGCATGGCAAGCGAACATGAGCTTCTGTTTACCACAACATCACTAATGTTTTGAGTTAATGAATGTTTATATAAATACTATCCTAAATTAAATCTGTTCATCATATAAAGCAGTCGTGTCTCTACTGAAAATTAGCTGTAAACAGCTCGGATTAGTGCAGATTAGTTTTACAATCCCTGTTTTAAGCGTCACAGTGGTAGTTACTACCCCACTCCAATGCTTATTAAGATTAAAATATCTTCATTTGTGTTCTGAAAATGAATGAGTCTCATGGGCTTGGAACAACATGAGGGTGAGGAATGGCAGAACTTTAGTTTTTGGGTGACCTTGTTCATTGAGCTGGTGTATAATCAGGATCACATTAGTAATTGTGCTTCTGATATTTGTGGAAGGTGTTCAATTATTAGACGGAGTTAGAGACTCTTAAATAGGATGAGATTGCCAGAGGACATAATGTCTGACCGCTGCTCAGATCTGTGTTTGAAGAATGAAAATGAAGATGATTTTAAAGGGATACTCCACTTTTTTTGGAAATAGGCTCATTTTACAACTCCCCCAGAGTTAAACAGTTGAGTTTTACTGTTTTCGAATCTATTCAGCTGATTTTCTTTTCTGATATTTAGAAGAATAACAGTAACCAGACAGTTTCTGGCCTCATTGACTTCCATAGTATATATTTTTCCTACTATGAGACCAGAAACTGTCTGGTTACTGATATTCTTCTAAATATCAGAAAAGAAAATCAGCTGAATAGATTCGAAAACGGTCAAACTCGACTGTTTAACTCTGGGGGAGTGGTAAAATGAGCCTATTTCCAAAAAAAGTGGAGTATCCCTTTAATAGGAATCTCAATGTGTGCCAAATAGCAGTTTTAGATGTGTTTCTATAAGAATGACACAAGTCAATCTTGCTGTTGTGAGGATAATATTGTTCATCTAATTCCAGAAAATGTCATTCATCACACTGTTACACTCTAAAAAATGCTGGGTTGTTTTAACCCAATTTTGGGTAAAATATGGACAAACCCAGCCATTGGGTAAAAAATTAAATTTAAAAATGTAACCCAATGGCTGGGTTTGTCCATATTTTACCCAAAATTGGGTTTAAACAACCCAGCATTTTTTAGAGTGTACTCTCTTCAAATGTGACCGTTCCCATTTCAAGCTGATCATCTTTCTGCCGTTTGTTAAAAGTCTTGGTCACCATGACATCAAAATCGACATTTTCTATGTTTTACATTTTTTTTTACATTGAATTATTGATCAGTGCGCATCATTATTTTAAAGAGTGTTTAAAGTCTCCTCTGATGGACAACAAGGTCGTTTGCAAGCCCACTTTCTACAATTGATCACCAATGCCCACCTTTCCCCCCATTGAGTCCATTACACATTCATTCAAATGTATTAAATGCATTTCCCACGCAGACCCAGCTAATCAATGACGAAATCAATAGTTGTTCATGTTCATCATGAGCTCTCGTGTGTGTGTGACTTGGGTTTCCTTCAGATGAAGTGTACTTCATGAACGTCTAGCTCTTGCTGTGATAGAAGTGGTGCTCCTCCATCCTCCTGTTGTTCCCGCTCTCTGTAATCCTGCAGTGATATTCCCTGCGCTTTAATCCGGCTTCACAGCGCTGTAATCCCGTCTGACGACTGGGCTATTTCAGGAGTGCCAGCAAGAGTCCCGGCCGAGCTCAATGTGGACATGATGGGAGATTGGTGGACTCCAGAGACCATGCCAGATCCATCTCTCGGTGAGACACACAGGGTCTTGATCTGTGTAATGTTGCATTGCCTCGTATTGAAACTAAGATAGTACTTTTCTGTAATGAGTTGGAAGGAGTCGTTCACCCCTAAAAGTAAATAGTCTTTCCAACAGGTTCAATTTGCACACATTTTGACCATTTCACCAAATTCCCCTGGTCAAGTGCTATTTAAAACCTTACTCCAATCCAATGTTTGGCAATGTGTTGAAGCTTATTCAGCCTGTTCTGCTTGCACAATAATTGCTGTTGACATCTATATTTATGCTTTTTCCCACTGTCTAGCGACTCGACTGACTCCATGTTAAAACGGTCATGCTAGGCATGTCGAGGCTGGCTTCGATAACCGGCTTTTCTTTTGTCTTCTGCACAGACACCAAAGAGCTCTCCAGTATTTCTGGGATCAGCATGTGTCCCTCCAGGCCCAAATCCTCCTACAGCGTGCTGAGTGCGTTCTGCACCGAGGACAACGTACCGCAGTGTATCGCATACGTCAATCAGGTACTAAACCATTACTGTTCTTTGCTCTGATGATTGACGACCATATATCGGGTCACAAACCATACAAAAGTGCAACAATATGTGTCGTGGATAGTGACAAACTTACTACATGAAACTGCTATATATTATGTATAATAATGCAATGGGGGAATGTGTGTGTGTCCTGATAATGCCAGATGTGCAATTCACAACCTCACCACTAGATGCTGCTACAAATCACACACTGCAGCTTTAAGTACTGTAGTGTTGATCTCGTCTTTGTGTGTGTGTTGTCGTGTCGTCCTCAGGAGGTGTGTTCGCTGGGCTTGTCTGCAGTGTGTGTGGAGTGTGTGTCGGGTGGTCTGAGCGCTGTGCCGGTGTTGAACGTGCTGTACGAGCTGCTGCAGCTGCAGAGGAGAGCTCAGCGTGCCCATCACGAGCTGGAGAACCAGATGATGAAGAACACCAGTGACCTCGAGCACCTGCAGCACAGCCACTGTCGACTCAAAGTACTGCGCTCACACACACACACATTTCTATGATTCTGCTCTTCTTTAAAATGTCAAGTCACATTTATTTATATAGCGCTTTTCACAATACAGATTGTATCAAAGCAACTTCACAGTGATAACATGAAAGTAGTACAACACAGATCCATAATATTGTTAAATATTTAATAACCCCAACTGAGCAAGCCCAAAGCAAGGCGACAGTGGCAACGAACCAAAAATGTTTCATAGATATTGTGACAGTATGAGCAGCCTGCTTTTAACTTCCTGTGTGTGTGTGTGTCAGGATCAGCTGGAGCACACGAGGAGGGAGAACTCGGGCCTGCATGAGGGTGAGCGACAGCTCCAGTTGAAGATCAGGACGCTACAGAACTGCCTGAAGTCTGAGAAGGAGGAAGTAAGACGTGCTCACGCTCACACCGGCGTCACGACTGCGGCCTATCACGGCGCTGCTCCACTTTTGGTCTTAGAAAAAACATTATTCTGTTCAACTTTTACTCCATAACCCCCATCAGCAAACAAAATCCTCATCTCTTACACAAATGCCACTGAACGATCAGTGTATTGAGGGAAAATTAGTTGTGAGATGTAAATTTGTGAGTTATGAAGTATCTCTTAATTCTGGAAGAAATTTCTGAAACGTGCTTGATTGATTCTAAAGTGCGCGTTCAGTGCTAAATAGGTGACAATGGGATGCAAAACATTGAGATTTATTAGTGTGTTCGAGAAGACGGTGTTTTTTCCTTGTTTCCAAAACTCATTTGTTGGACCTTCCTGAGGCTGACGGACTTGGAGAGTTTGACATTTATGTTAAACTGTTCCTGAACATTAAAACACCAACGTTTATCAGCACATTTTATGCAGAACTGTAGCTTTTGTAAGACTTGTAAAATTAAAAATGGTTTTGTTATCGATTAGTTTGTTTTGCTGTAGTTTTCTGACTAATGTCACGATTAAATGGTGAATAACATCATATCTATAATGTGTAAGAAAAACAAACCAATGTGAAAGCTGTGCTTGTAAAGTCTGCATTTAATCCGTTCTGCACGATCCTCTTGTTCGTAAACGTTGTCGGGGTCTGAATCAGGCGCAAAATGCTCTGAAATTGACGCTATACTTATTAATATGAAGAATGACTCCTGAATTACAATTCATTTCTTGAATTTGAATTGATGTCAAAAACAGGATCTAGAATTGCAATTTGGATTTGAGTTAAAGGAAGCAGGATTGCAATTCAATTAAAATTCACAGAAATTCATGTTCATATTTTCAAGTGAAGTGTTTAAAAATGAAGCTTTACAGTGAATGTCAGGTATGATTGCATTACATATTCTATAAATGAGATTAGTTTGAGCTACTTGTGCAGATTACATTAACAGGAAATGTTTTCCCTCAGCAATGACTGTTGAAAGATCTAGTCACAGAACAGAAAAATAAGTTTGATTTATTGTAAATGGAACATGACTCCATTTCCCAGAATTACTTTAAATCTTTAGAAAAAAAAAACAATTTGAGGTGAACATTTATATATATATATATATATTGTAGTACATTTTATTTATTTATATATATATATATATTATAGTACATTTTATTTATTTATTTATATATTTATATATATATATATATATATTATAGTACATTTTATTTATTTATATATATATTATAGTACATTTTATTTATTTATTTATATATTTATATATATATATATATTATAGTACATTTTATTTATTTATATATATATATTATAGTACATTTTATTTATTTATTTATATATTTATATATATATATATATATATTATAGTACATTTTATTTATTTATATATATATTATAGTACATTTTATTTATTTATTTATATATTTATATATATATATATATATATATATATATATATTATAGTACATTTTATTTATATATATATATATTATAGTACATTTTATTTGTTTATATATATATATATATATATATATATATATATATATATATATATATATATTAGTACATTTTATATATTTATATTTATATATTATAGTACATTTTATTTATTTATTTATATATATATATATATATATAAAGTTTTATTTTATTTTTTTGGATCAAAATGTATGCATGGTTGAGGAGTGACTAGTTACGTGTAATGAAATTTTTATTAAATTACAAAATGAATGTAATTGTGTTTAGTTGTATTACTGTAATTCAATTAGAAATTGCTTTACATTGATAAAGTAATCTAAATAAAGCGATCCAAACCACATTCATAATGAGTAACTTATAACAGTGAACAATTACATTTCCAAAGTAACCTTTCTAACACTGAGTGTGTGTGTGTGTGTGTGTGTTGCAGGTGCAGAAGCTGCAGAGCATCATCTCGAGTCGAGCCACACAGTACTCCCATGATGCCAAGCGCAAAGAGCGGGAGAGCTCCAAGCTGAAGGAGCGGCTCAACCAGCTGCTCGTGGACAAGAGGGACAAGAAGCTCGGTGAGCGCTCGGGGTTTATGGAAATATGACTTTACAATAACACGGGGACGCATCACAAACACACTCTCTGCCTAACAATCACACACACACAGAGAGCTGAACAAGGTCATGACCTCTGTCCTGGTGTGTTCAGCCATAGAGGTGTCCAACTGTGTGGGAAGACCCGACGGCAGGAGAGGCCTATGGAAGACCGGCAAGATGGAGGCCAGGTAACACTCGTGTGTGTGTGTGTGTGACCATCTCTGCACCTGTGTGAAGTGCTGTGTGTGTGTGTGTGTGTTCAGGCACGAGGGCGAGATGTACAGGGCTCTGCTGAGCGACTATGAGGCGCGTCAGCGGTCGCTGATGATGGAGAACGTGGAGCTGCAGAAGGTGCTGCAGCACATGAAGAAGGACATGATGGCCATCCTCAGTCCCAAGAGCCTCAGCGTGGAGCCGCAGCCGCCGGAGGACAGCCTCGAGCAGGTCTGAGCGCATTAGGAAACACACACAATCGTCTATGCTCGTTACACTAAAGATGTTTTCCACTGCTGACACAGCTTCGGTCTTATTGAGCATCGATTATAGACTGCTTTTGTACTTTACACGGCTAGATAAAAGAAAATAATGTGTGCATCAATTAAAAAAAGTTACACATAGGTAAAAAGAGGACAAAAATGTCCATGTCAAAACAGACTTAAGTTTGGTATCATTTTAAAGAAGACCCGTTGCAGGTTATTGCTGAAGTAAAATAATAATAATAATAAGTAAATCCAAAAAAAAGTTATATAGGTAAAAGTTTATGAAAATTATTTATAAAAAATATTTTACATAAAATATATATTTTATAAATAGGGTTGAACTCAAAACTGCATAAATCTAAATCCAAATTTGAGGATGATATCTCCAAAAATGAGATTTCGGTAACAGTTTGTTTGGGTGTAGTAACATATTTTCCCCATTGGGTGGCAGCAAAACCCCACTGGAGCTCACAGTGATTGCAGTTTTTCTCTCTCAGTATTACAAACACACACATGTATATTTTTTATAACACACATACTAACCACACTCTGACATCCATACCAACACAGCCACACAAATATCGTTGCATAATTTATCCAGTTGACTCTATAATATGCCGAACCAGAAAAAAGCGATATTTGTTTTATAGGCCAAACTTAAAAAAAAAAATGACACCATCTGATAAAAAAATAGTAAAAAATAAAATTGCTATCAGAATGAAAGCCTCTTAACAAAGACTGCATAATTTTATAGTTAACTGAACCGGGGATTAAAAATGGCAGTTTTAATGGGGACATTTTTGTCCAAAAGGTGCTGAGAGGGAGTATTTTTTTGTACCTACTGCAAAAAATATTTTTTTAAGAAAATGACGGTGAAATAGTAAAATTCCAATAAAAACACACACCTGTGCCAAGATTTTTGCAGTTAGCTTTAACACAGGCAAAGTGATCAAAAAAACAAAACTGAAAAATGTCCATAAGGATGCACAAGGCTTAAAGTATTTAATTCATTTAAATAAATGTATATATTTCAGATTGGTTTCTATTCACTGTAATCAATCATTATATCATTAAAAACTCATTTTGATCACCTAAATTACACATTTAAAACTTGCCTTACTTTTTTTGGAAATAGGCTCATTTTACAACTCCCCCAGTTGAGTTACACCGTTTTCGAATGTATTTTCTGATATTTACAAGAAGATCAGTAAACAGAGAGTTTCTGGTCTCATTGACTTCCATAGTAGGAAAAAAATATATACTATGGTAGTCAATGAGACCAGAAATACATTTGAAAACGGTAAAACTCAACTGGGGGAGTTGTAAAATGAGCCTATTTCCAAAAAAAAGTGGAGTATCCCTTTAAAATATCTTGATTGTAACTCGACACCCTCGCCTCATTTAGTATGCTCGGTTCTATGAATATGCAAATGAGCTCCGCCTCCACTCACTCACTCACTCTATTTTATAAGACTATAATAAATACATGAACTGTTTGGTTTCCTGGGCTTTTGTCAGGCCGTGTCGTCGGGCGAGGATGAGGACGAGGATGAGGAGGGCAGTCGAGGGCCGCTGGAGCAGTCATGTGAGCAGGCGCGTGAGCAGCTGACCAACAGCATCCGCCTGCAGTGGAGGAAGCTCAAGAGCCACATGCAGAGACTCGACAGCCAAGGTACACACACACAACATATGATGTTTCCTCCTCAAGATCAGTGAAGACCAATGAGTCCATACATAAGATACAGTGATGCGTACACACACGTGAACCGCATGTATATTACATCACCATAGTCCAATACTGACTTTTCAAATTCTCCTCAGTTGACTTTGAGGCATTCTCCAGAGTGAGTTCGTCAGTGATGATGAGGAGTGTGTGTTGCAGTGTCTCTGGTGGCGTGTCAGGAGCGCGAGGCGGAGGAGCTGATGTCCAGGAAGGATCATGAGGAGGAGATGCAGCGGATACGCCTGGAGCTGCAGCAGTGTAAAGAGTTCATCCACATGCAGCAGCAGCTTCTGCAGGTCAAACACACACACACATCGCTGTGGTTTTCTCACCGCTGTTATTTTTATGTTATAGTGGAAAGTCGGCATATTTTAACCCCTTCGCTGTCACCCCCGTTTTTGAGAATGGGGGTTAAAATGCACTATTCAAACTTAAATGGTTGTAATTTAAGAATGCTTTGGAATATACCCAAGTTTGGTCTTGTTTTAAAGGAAACACTCAGCAGAATATTGCTGAAGTGAAAACACTTCAAAAAATGAAAGTATGAAAAAGTTATGGAGGTTTAAATTGACAGTAAATCAAATATACTATTTTATATAAAATATATATTTTACAAAATATTTTTTACTCTAAAATTTCTACAAAATCAAAGCCATTAATCTTATCAAGTTATGTTCCATGAAGTTGATATCACAAAAAATTAAAGTTCCCATGAGATTTTGTTTAGGCGTAGTACCAAAAATAGCCACCGGGTGCCATTGAATTTAGTTGCATACATTCTGCCTTAAACAAATTAATACATTTCTGTCCAAATATCAATTCTGTCACAAACCTTTCTGACAATATCAGTTTTGTCAAGATTAGAAAAGGTTTTGATCATAAATTACGCCCAAAAGGGGAGGAGCCTGATGAAATAAGTACCGTTTCTATGGTAACGCAACGTTCAATTATAAAACGGTTTTCACAGGATGAATTCTGAGTTTATAAGCTTTCAAATGATACCTAATTTATGATAACTAATGTAATAAAAAATAATATTATATTTTAGAGGATAATATCATTTTTTAGAGGATAATATTATACTATATATTTTTTTTTATTGAAAAATACTAGATTATATGTTTATTATGAACTTTTAGCATAAAAACAGAAGTTTCAATGATTAAAAGTGGGTGCATCGACTTACTTTTTTTTTTAACACAAAACGGGTAAAATATCTATTTAGAAGTCTTAGACCTTTCCAACGATATATATATAATTTGTCATAATTACATTAGGATTTAATAGAAATATAGTGAAGTAAAGTTAGGGACGGTGACCGTTAAATAATTGGGGTCATGCGCTAAAGCACTTTTATTTAAAATTTGTTGGTTACAAATATCCGACCCGACCATGAATTGGGCTAAAACACCGATCACATTGTGTGTGTGTGTGTGTGTGTGTGTGTGTGTGTACAGCAGCAGCTGAGCGTGCCGTGTGACGAGGAGACCGCAGCTCTGCTGAACGACTGCTACACGCTGGAGGAGAAGGAGCGGCTGAAAGAGGAGTGGAGGCTCTTCGCTGAGCAGAAACGAAACTTCGAGCGAGAGAGGAGGAACTTCACTGAAGCTGCTATACGCCTGGGACACGAGGTACTCAGGTTCCCAGTAACGCTCCGTTTACTTCCTGTCTCTATGAAGCCCCTCCTTCTGAATGCTCTGATTGGTCGGTTAGAGTGGTGTGTTGTGATTGCTTGAGTGATTCGAGTGTGTTTGGGAAAGTCCCGCCCCTTTCCATAACCGCCAGTTTAACACACTACTGACTAACTCCACCAGGCCCCGCCCCTTTATTCTGCGCATGAATTATTATAATGAGGCTGAAAAAGCCGTTTTTAACTCGCTGTGTTTCCCCTCTTCAGAGGAAGTCATTTGAGGAGGATCGGGCGACGTGGCTGAAGACCCAGTTTCTGAACATGACCCCGTTTGTAGACCGTAAACGGCCCGCTCTGCCTGACCCTCACACGGCTCTCTCCGTCAGTGAGTATCTCTGCAGACCCGACAGAACCTCCGGTCAGCTCCTCGAGTGTATTCATTGAGGATGTTTTGAACTCGTGTGTGTTTAGGTGCTGGACCTGAGGCCAAACTGCAGTCCACTCCACCGCTCCAGACCCGACCCCTGTCCTACAGCGCGTTCTCCACCCCGAAGTCTGTGAGGATGCCCTCCACTGCTGACCTGTACCGCACGCTACACCTCATCCCAGACAGCAGGTACTCATGGGTCAACACCTACTGTGCAAAATTAGCACAGAAAACACTGAGGTTTGGGTGTTTTCAGACCTGAGACACACTCACTTCAAGTGGGACAGGACCAAACGATGGCTTTGGAGAGTACAGGAGTGAGTAAACGAGTCTCCACGTGTGTTTTCTGTCCTGCAGAGGTCAAGGGAAGTGTCCGAGCGCCGAGATGTTGAGCAAGGCACGTCTGCGCAGCTGCTCTACAGACTGCAGCGTCATCTCACTGCGAGACGAGGACAGCCCCATGTGACACACACCACCGCTCCATCTCATCATCACGAACACGTAAAGTGGCCAATGTGTGTTTCGTACTGTCGTGATAACTCCGAGAGTGTGTGATGTTAGTTCATAAAGCACTTTTAAGAGGAGCAGTGTTTACTGTAGCTTTAAATCTCAGATGGTTATTGATTTGCCATTTATATTGTTGCTAATTGCTGGATTTCACATTTTGTACTTTTATCATAGAGTGATGCATCTCTTTAATGCAAAACATGTTTTGGGTGTTTTTTCACTTGAATGTTGAATATTTATATTGAGAAAATCAAGAATGTCTTTGGTAGAGATAAAAATGCTTTTAGAATCCATGTTTACACATTTGAAGACTGATTTATTCACTTCAATGCAATAAAGTTTGAGAGAGAGGAAGTATCTTTTGTGTCATTGACTTGTTTTCGTAATGCTGGTCTTCCAGTCGGGCCAATCACATTCAGGCGGACAACGCTTGCTTTTCACAATCCTGTCAACAACTGGGCGAAATGCTGAAATGCACGTCCTTCGAAGGCCTTCAGTGGCGTGATGAAAGGCTCCTTTAACCCTCTGGGGTTGTTCGGCCCAAATGGACCCGAAGAATTTAAATAATTTTTTTAAATCGCAGCTTCCTCGGATCGGTCCGAAATTTGGTGACTTTGTTGGTATTTGAACACCCCAAAAAATTGGGGACAGGATGTGAGAAGTCTAAGTGGTTGTAAAAAAAAATAGTCACACTTGGGGTGTTCGGGTCCAAATGGACCCGCATGGAAAATGAATGGGACATTTTTTTGTGCGTACAATCTACAAATCAGCCACGATCTTGAAAAAAAGCACACAACAGTGAAGGGTTGAATCTATAAAACATCAAGAGTGCAAAACAGACACATCCAGACACACACACACACACGAAAAAATACAGATTATACATGTGTTTTGCATTTTTAAAATGCTCAGTTTGTCCATCAGATGGCATCTCATTTAAAAAAATGCTTTTATGAGGCCTAGGCTTGACTCTAAAATGAAATACAGCTTTAAAAAAAAAAATATATATATTTAAAAAAAATATATTTTTTCTATTATTTTCAATGGGGGGGGGGGGGATTTTGTCATAATTATTGCATTAATACTAATTATACATTTTTTTTTTTAATTTTCTCAAAACACCAAAAGAAAAAATATTATAAAAAAACGAGTAAAAAAAAAAATCATGATTTTTTTTTTTTTAAATATGAATCCCGCCCTTTGGATCCATTTGGACCCGAACACCCCGAGTGTGACTCTGAAACGAACAACCCCAGAGGGTTATATGCGGCCTACAAACGCCTCCTTTGTTTTCTGGGCCGAGAAGCACAGGAGGAGTGGATGCTTTACAGAGCAGACTGTCCCGAGATGCACAGCGTTTCTCAGAGAAAATGCCAGATTACACTTTCAGAAAGCATTGGGTTTCAACTTACTTTGAAGATCTAATGATCCAAATGTGAGAGAACCTTTTAAAGTGGTTACGTTTGTCTTACTAAGACTCAATTTTATAGAAATTCATAAGAGATTATACTCTTATGTGCGTAGATGGACCAAGATAAACAAACCTTGTTTTGTGAGATCCTCCATAGGCTGGACCAAATTCTCGGTTCACCTTTGATTGGTTCAATTGGTCCACAGCTAGTTTCCTGCTGACTTGTTCATTTAAATTTTATTCATTTAGCTGACGCTTTTATCCATAGCGACTTATAATTGCTATATATGTCAGAGGTTGCACCTAGGGGTTAAGTGTCTTGCTCAGGGACACATTGGTGTCTTTGAAAGCTGTCAATTCAGACTGGCCAAAATCTGCATAATGGCAAAACAATCTGTGTGAAAGTCAAAGTGTGTATTCTAATCTTCGCCTTTACCACCATATTATACAATTATTAAGTAATAAAGTTTCAGTTTTACCAAAACTCATAACTACTTGAATGTGTAAAGATGTGTCCATGAGTTAAGAGAGCTGTACCATTAACCTCCCCCTTTTGTCAACAAACTGGTAGTTATGTGTGTTACACTGGAATTGGAGAAAAAATGTACAAGCTTCAGCTTGGACCTAAACCTGGTTAAAAGCAAAAACGTAAGTATAAATACAAAGTTTTGTCATGAAACTCTTTCAGAAACCCTCCACCTTCCCCAGCTCCACCTGTATAGAAGTAGCAGCTCTATTCCGCCAAGACCAAACATTTTCTTTGTCATACCAATTACCACGCCAAGCACTCATAGAGTTGTGACCTTACTAATGTTTTTCTTAGCTTAAGACTAGGGTTGGGTATCGTTTGAATTTGAACGATTCTGATTCCTTGTTTCGATTCCGATTCCTAACGATTCTCGATTCCGATTCTTCTAAGAGGCAGGGTCAAAAAAGTTTAGCTAACCTTGCTAACCAACGGTCTTTCTGAAGGAAATACTCCTTTTGTAGAAATACTCCTTTTGTCACAAATTTTGCATTTTGCCGAGATTTCGTTATTTTTAGAAAAGTGAAGCCACACTTTGGATCGCCGACGTAAGCTACTCATGTTCGACTCGCGCGGTTATGCCAACACTTCCGGTAGACGCTTCTTCGTTGGTGTTGTTCAGCGGTTTCTTCTTCCGCTCGGCGGACTGTGAATATCAAAACTAGGAATCGAAATTTTAACTTTTGAACAATTCCGGGAAAAACGGGAAAAGTTAGTCCCGGTTCCAATCGATACTCGATTCTCGATACCCAACCCTATTCTTAAGACAGTAGTGTCCAATCCGGCTCCTGAAGGTCCACCTTCCTGCAAAGTTTAGTTCTAGACCCAAACACATACACCTGAACCAGCTAATCAAGGTTTTCTGGATCTCTGGAAACTTCCGGGAGCTGAACTTTGCCGGAAAGTGTCCCTGTTGTTGCGACGGTTTTTCTGTGTAAACCGGTCTTCCATAACTTGAGTTGAATTTGAGAGCAATGAATGAATGCGTAAACTTGAGCCGAACCATTTTTAAAAAGAGACAGTAATTTGACCAGTAAAGTGACCATTTTATTTTATTTTTAGCATGGCAACTGCAGTTCGAAAGCGTATGTTACAAAAACAGACTGATCGCTGTTCACTCGTATCTTTTCTGAACATCGATTAAACACTGTAGCACCTTTTGAACTATGGTGTAGCGGCACTGTTTGCATTGCTATGGACATTTTTAAGATTAACTAGATGCAAAGGTATTGAAAACTACATGACTATCAGCTGTTTGGAGAGGAGAGCCAATGACGTCCAGATCCCTCTCTCTGGACATAAGGGGAGGAGCTTGAAGGTCCAGCCACACCCTAAACTTGATTCGGTTCAGCCGGACTAGATCGAGTTCCACCCGTTACTGGACGCCATCTTCCTCGGGAGCTGACTCAATGACGAGCGTCCTCCTCCTCTTCGAGATCGTCCTCCTCATACTCGCCCACCTCATCCGCAGTGGCGTCTTGGTACTGCTGGTACTCGGAGACCAGGTCGTTCATGTTGCTCTCGGCCTCGGTGAACTCCATCTCGTCCATTCCCTCGCCGGTGTACCAGTGCAGGAAAGCCTTGCGTCTGAACATGGCGGTGAACTGCTCTGAAATCCTGCGGAACAGCTCCTGAATGGCCGTGCTGTTGCCGATGAATGTGGCGGACATCTTGAGCCCGCGTGGCGGGATGTCGCAGACCGCGGTCTTGACGTTGTTGGGGATCCATTCCACGAAGTAGCTACTGTTCTTGTTCTGAACGCTCAGCATCTGCTCGTCCACCTCCTTCATGGACATGCGTCCACGGAAGATGGCGGCGACCGTGAGGTATCGTCCGTGGCGCGGGTCGCAGGCCGCCATCATGTTCTTGGCGTCGAACATCTGCTGCGTGAGCTCTGGCACTGAAAGGGCACGGTACTGCTGGCTTCCACGACTCGTCAGAGGAGCGAAACCAGGCATGAAGAAGTGGAGGCGCGGGAAGGGCACCATGTTGACGGCCAGCTTGCGCAAGTCGGCGTTGAGTTGACCGGGGAATCGCAGGCAAGTGGTGACCCCGCTCATGGTCGCCGAAACAAGGTGGTTCAGGTCGCCGTAAGTAGGAGTGGTGAGTTTAAGAGTGCGAAAGCAAATATCGTAGAGCGCTTCGTTGTCGATGCAGAAGGTCTCGTCGGTGTTCTCCACTAGCTGATGCACGGAGAGCGTGGCGTTGTAGGGCTCCACCACTGTGTCGGACACTTTGGGGGAAGGCATGACGCTGAAAGTGTTCATGATCCGGTCGGGATACTCCTCGCGGATCTTGCTGATGAGGAGAGTGCCCATGCCGGAGCCGGTGCCCCCCCCCAGGGAGTGCGTGAGCTGGAAGCCCTGCAGGCAGTCGCAGTTCTCCGACTCCTTCCTCACCACGTCCAGCACTGAGTCCACCAGCTCCGCTCCCTCTGTGTAGTGGCCTTTGGCCCAGTTGTTCCCAGCTCCGCTTTGACCTGAAACAATGTGTCCCAGTTTTAATTTCATCAAATCAATAACACTTCAAGTATTTAGTTAAAGGATTAGCTGAACCACAAATTAAAGGGATACTCCACTTTTTTTAAGAAATAGGCTCATTTTACCACTCCCCCAGAGTTAAACAGTTGAGTGTCACCGTTTTCGAATCCATTTTCTGATATTTAGACGAATATCAGTAACCAGACAGTTTCTGGTCTCATTGACTTCCATAGTATATTTTTTTTCCTACTATGAGACCAGAAACTGTCTGGTTACGTCACGTAATACGTAATTACGTTCAAAAGGTCACGGGCGACGTAGCCGGAAGTACAGAATCAAAATCGTCCGACATCGTTGTTTTACCTTTTAATTCCTTTTTTGTAAACGGCGTTTGAGTTAGTTTGCACGTTCAACCTATGCGTTCAACTTGTAAACACCGACTCTGTACTTCCGGCTACGTCGCCCGTGACCTTTTGAACGTAATTACGTAATACGTGACGTTGCAAACGCGCCTCACAGAATAGAGCAAGGCTAGCATTTGTCCTTAGAAAAGTTACATAAGCTTTGAAATAACCGATCGTTTCGCATGATAAGACCCTTATTCATCGTCTGGTGTCGTTTAAAGACATTTGAACAGTTTGCGCTGAAACTGTCTTTTGGACCTTGAACCGTCTGGTTCCCATTGAAGTCCATTATATGGAGAAAAATCCTGGAATGTTTTCATCAAAAACCTTAATTTCTTTTCGACTGAAGAAAGAAAGACATGGACATCTTGGATGACATGGGGGTGAGGAAATTATCAGCAGAAAAGTGAACTAATCCTTTAAATCACGCTAATGCAGTTCAACAAATGCCAACATAGTTTTCTAGTCTATTTAAAAGAATGTTGTGGTCAAATGCAGCACTGAGATCAAGTAACACTAATAAGGAGATACGACCACGATCGGATGATAAGAGCAGATCATGCATGCCCATTATATTTTAATCGAATGACGATTAAGTGATTGAGACGTATGGCAGAGGGGAAGATTTTCAATGAGGAACAAGCAGATTTAAGCTCGTTTATACAGGAATTGTGTACATTAATCGTTTTGTCTGCTTTTATTGTGCTTTTGGAGCTCAACATCTTCTGTTACGTAAAAAAAAATTAAAAAAAGAAACAAGAGCACTGGATTCTGTCTAATTTTTTTTTTCCAAAGCAACAAAGTAGAAATCTCGTAAATTCACAGATGTTAAAGATGAAATATGTGATAAACATACCAAACACAAAATTATCTGGCCTGAAGATTTGTCCAAATGGGCCAGAGCGGACCGAGTCCATAGTGCCGGGCTCCAGGTCCACCAGGATGGCACGAGGGACATATTTGTTTCCTGTGAAACATACAAGGTATGGAACATTCAAAGACAAAAATCCAACCTAAAACCAAGACCCAGAGCTTCTAATCAAATGAATGAAATACAATAAGTGCATTTTTTTTTATAAAGTAATTTAATATGCATAATTGAACACCCCCACTATCCATCTTGCCTGTCTAGTCAATGCTGACCCTGCTAAACCGCAGCGTCATCCATCTTTATACCCTGCTCCACCCTTTTATTGACATCAGCAGATCTACTCTTCTCTCCAGAAACACAAAGACCCATCTGCGTGCTGTCGAATGACTGTGCGAATACCCCACAATCTTTAAATGACGCAATCTGACGTTCGATTTAAAACCTGTGATGTAGTCTATAAGAAGGAGGTCAGAAATAGTCAATAACTGACAGCTGCAATCTGATCAGGGGACCAGAGCTGGGAAAATATACCCAAAAAATACATGCAAAACTCTTACTTACCAGACGCCTCGTTGTAATACACACTTATCCTCTCCAGCTGCAGTTCACTGTCACCTTGATAACTGCCAGTGGGATCAATGCCGTGTTCATCACTGATCACCTCCCAGAACTGAAACGCAGGGATGATACAGCAGGTTTAGTGGAGAATAGATGTGCAGTTGAATGACGCACACTAATAATAAAGCAGGTTAAGTGGTGGATAGTGAATAGACGCACACTTCTAATGATGATAAAGCATGTTTAATGCTGTGAAATAAAGAATAGATGTCTGGTTGTGAATGACGCACACTGCGGTTCTCTCAGCACAGGATCATGAGGGTCTGCTCACCACACCCATCACACATGAGCCCACTGAACGATGCTCGTGCACATAGCAAAGCGAGCACTTTTCTTCGCATTCCTGTTTACGAAAAGCTTAGAGATATAAACGCACAGGCTGCAATCTTACCTTGGCCCCGATCTGGTTGCCGCACTGTCCGGCCTGGATGTGAACGATCTCCCTCATGGTGCTCAGCTGTGTGTGTGTGTGTGATGCTGGAAGGATGCGGTGTGTGTGCCACTGCAGCTGATGCGACTCTGAGATCTTCTTCACACTCGGCTTTAGCTCACTCGCTCTCAGCCAATCACGAGCCACGGGTTTGATGCAGTGGAAGTGCTGCAGCAGCGCGTGCGCGTGTCACTCGTGATCGGTGACGCGCGTTCGACTCGAGCGTTCCAAATGCTGAGTCAACCACGGAACGCACGCGCCTGCCACATTATTTCCAATTACTCAATTACTTAACGAGTTGTAATCCTAGTTTTGTTTCTAGTCAACACTCTACACGAATATGTGTTTGTTTACTCCCAGTTCTTTCCTGCAGAGGGCAGCGAGACTCTATGGAGACTCAGACACTCAAATAAAGAAATACACAGTCATAACTTTAATCATTAGTAGTCAATAACATACATTTTACACGGCTACGATTGCTCTAAATTAGTTATTTTTACTCTCCGTTGCCCAAAAAGTTAAACCACCATGTTATGTACATAGTGTTTAATGGCATTTTGTGATTAAATGAAAGGAAATTGTAAACATGGAATCAATTTATGAAATAAAACACGACACTGTGGCAAATACATGGTTTTATTCCCTGACAGCAATATGGTGTCAGCCCACATCTTGTATGTGTGGAATCCACGTGTGTGCCGGATCTGGGCCGACTCTGTGTTGCCGAGTGTTTTTTTTTTTTTTTTACACAACATGACTAACTTTGTTTTAAAAAGTGGGTGGGACATGTGTATAAATGAATGAATCACGTGACACGTGAATAAAAACATAAATTCGACTTTAAAACATGTCCAGTGGAATAGCCTGAAAGTCCTGTAAAATTAAACGAATAAATTATATTAATTAAATAATATGAATAAAAATTAAACAAAAATATACATAAAAGTTTTAAAAGTAAATTAACTATTAAGCCAGAATTTTGATAACTGATTTTTTTGCAGAACACACACGATTAAAATTTAAATTGGCTTATAGCCTATCCATTGTACACACAAACTGCTGTACAATTAAACGAATAAATGGGCATAATAATATAAATAAAGATAAAAAAAATAAGTGTATAAACAAAAACGTAAAAATAAATAAAGACCTACATAAACATTTTAAAAGTAATTTTAAAAAGTACATTAACTATTAGGCCAACATTTATAACTAAACGTTTGCACAGCGCTCACAAATAAAATAAAATTATGCTTATATCAATTGTACAAAAAAATGCTGTAAAATTAAACGAATCAATGGGCCTAATTATATATAAATTAAACTTAAAAAAGAAAGAAAGAAAGAAAATGAATTGCTTTCCTTATCTACAGTTCTTTTGAGTTCACCTTCAAGAACACAAGTTTGGACAATGTCTGAGGCTTCAGACTCATGCGGTGGTTGCGGAGAAAAGAAAACCCTCTCTGCCCTTGCAGACCCGCTTGGGATGCTGAACACAATGCGAGCTTCTTGGAGTCAGATATGGAGTCAGACTCATGGTGTGAGCGGAGCGAAATTGGAGCGGGAAATAGGGCGACGCTCAGTCCTTTTAAAAAACGCCCCTTCGCTCTGTCCAAGATCCGCCCGCTCGCGCTACGCTCACATGCTCTGCACCGGAACGAACAAATAGTCTCATGGCCCTCTATCAGAATCCAGAGTTTTGAGAAGATTGGGGATACTTAATTTTTCGCCCCAAAAAAAAACAAAAAACGTAAGGGGTACCACTGTCGTTTTTTTTTTTCGGGTTGAAATTTTGAGTTTCGATATCTCAGCTCTGGAAGGGTCTAGAGCCTCAATTTTTGCGCTCAGGTCTAAGTCTCATGGCCCTCTATCAGAATCCAGAGTTTTGAGAAGATTGGAGATACTTAATTTTTCGCCCAAAAAAAAAACGTAAGGGGTACCACTGTCGTTTTTTTTTTCGGGTCGAAATTTTGAGTTTCGATATCTCAGCTCTGGAAGGGTCTAGAGCCTCAATTTTTGCACTCAGGTCTAAGTCTCACGGCCCTCTATCAGAATCCAGAGTTTTGAGAAGATTAGGGATACTTAGTTTTTCACCCAAAAAAAAAAACGTAAGGGGTAACACTGTCGTTTTTTTTACAGGTCGAAATTTTGATTTTCGATATCTCAGCTCTGGAAGGGTCTAGAGCCTCCATTGTTGCACTCAGGTCTAAGTCTCATGGCCCTCTATCAGAATCCAGAGTTTTGAGAAGATTGGGGATACTTAATTTTTCACCCACCAAAAAAAAACGTAAGGGGTACCACTGTCGTTTTTTTTTTCGGGTCGAAATTTTGAATTTCGATATCTCAGCTCTGGAAGGGTCTAGAGCTTCCATTGTTGCACTCAGGTCTAAGTCTCATGGCCCTCTATCAGAATCCAGAGTTTTGAGAAGATTGGGGATACTTAATTTTTCGCCCCCCAAAAAAAAACGTAAGGGGTAACACTGTCGTTTTTTTTTCTGGTCGAAATTTTGATTTTCGATATCTCAGCTCTGGAAGGGTCTAGAGCCTCCATTGTTGCACTCAGGTCTAAGTCTCATGGCCCTCTATCAGAATCCAGAGTTTTGAGAAGATTGGGGATACTTAAATTTTCGCCCAAAAAAAAAAACATAAGGGGTAACACTGTCGGGTTTTTTTTCGGGTCGAAATTTTGAGTTTCGACATCTCAGCTCTGGAAAGGTCTAGAGCCTCCATTGTTGCACTCAGGTCTAAGTCTCATGGCCCTCTATCAGAATCCAGAGTTTTGAGAAGATTGGGGATACTTAATTTTTCGCCCCCCAAAAAAAAAACGTAAGGGGTAACACTGTCGTTTTTTTTTTTTTGGGTCGAACTTTTGATTTTCGATATCTCAGCTCTGGAAGGGTCTAGAGCCTCCATTTTTGCACTCAGGTCTAAGTCTCATGGCCCTCTATCAGAATCCAGAGTTTTGAGAAGATTGGGGATACTTAAGTTTTCGCCCCAAAAAAAAACGTAAGGGGTAACACTGTCGTTTTTTTTTCAGGTCGAAATTTTGAGTTTCGATATCTCAGCACTGGAAGGGTCTAGAGCCTCCATTGTTGCACTCAGGTCTATGTCTCATGGCCCTCTATCAGAATCCAAAGTTTTGAGAAGATTGGAGAAACTGAATTTTTCACCCGAAAAAAAAAACGAAAGGGGTACCACTGTCGTTTTTTTTTTCGGGTCGAAATTTTGAGTTTCGATATCTCAGCTCTGGAAGGGTCTAGAGCCTCCATTGTTGCACTCAGGTCTATGTCTCATGGCCCTCTATCAGAATCCAGAATTTTGAGAAGATTGGGGACACTTAATTTTTCGCCCAAAAAAAAAACCGTAAGGGGTAACACTGTCGTTTTTTTTTCAGGTCGAAATTTTGATTTTCGATATCTCAGCTCTGGAAGGGTCTAGAGCCTCCATTGTTGCACTCAGGTCTATGTCTCATGGCCCTCTATCAGAATCCAGAGTTTTGAGAAGATTGGGGATACTTAATTCCCCCCCTCCCCCCCCCCCAAAAAAAACGTAAGGGGTAACACTGTCGTTTTTTTTTTTTCGGGTCGAAATTTTGAGTTTCGACATCTCAGCTCTGGAAGGGTCTAGAGCCTCCATTGTTGCACTCAGGTCTAAGTCTCATGGCCTTCTATCAGAATCCAGAGTTTTGAGAAGATTGGGGATACTTAATTTTTCGCCCCCAAAAAAAAACGTAAGGGGTAACACTGTCGTTTTTTTTTCTGGTCGAAATTTTGAGTTTCGATATCTTAGCTCTGGAAGGGTCTAGAGCCTCCATTTTTGCACTCAGGTCTAAGGCTCACGGCCCTCTATCAGAATCCAGAGTTTTGAGACGATTGGGGATACTTAATTTTTCGCCCAAAAAAAAAAACATAAGGGGTAACACTGTCGGGGTTTTTTTCGGGTCGAAATTTTGAGTTTCGACATCTCAGCTCTGGAAGAGTCTAGAGCCTCCATTGTTGCACTCAGGTCTAAGTCTCATGGCCCTCTATCAGAATCCAGAGTTTTGAGAAGATTGGGGATACTTAATTTTTCGCCCCAAAAAAAAACGTAAGGGGTAACACTGTCGTTTTTTTTTCAGGTCGAAATTTTGAGTTTCGATATCTCAGCTCTGGAAGGGTCTAGAGCCTCCATTTTTGCACTCAGGTCTAAGGCTCACGGCCCTCTATCAGAATCCAGAGTTTTGAGAAGATTGGGGATACTTAATTTTTCGCCCCCCCAAAAAAAAACGTAAGGGGTAACACTGTCGTTTTTTTTTTCGGGTCGAACTTTTGATTTTCGATATCTCAGCTCTGGAAGGGTCTAGAGCCTCCATTTTTGCACTCAGGTCTAAGTCTCATGGCCCTCTATCAGAATCCAGAGTTTTGAGAAGATTGGGGATACTTAATTTTTCGCCCCAAAAAAAACCGTAAGGGGTAACACTGTCGTTTTTTTTTCAGGTCGAAATTTTGAGTTTCGATATCTCAGCTCTGGAAGGGTCTAGAGCCTCCATTTTTGCACTCAGGTCTAAGGCTCACGGCCCTCTATCAGAATCCAGAGTTTTGAGACGATTGGGGATACTTAATTTTTCGCCCAAAAAAAAAAAACATAAGGGGTAACACTGTCAGGTTTTTTTTCGGGTCGAAATTTTGAGTTTCGACATCTCAGCTCTGGAAGGGTCTAGAGCCTCCATTTTTGCACTCAGGTCTAAGTCTCATGGCCCTCTATCAGAATCCAGAGTTTTGAGAAGATTGGGGATACTTAATTTTTCGCCCCCAAAAAAAAACGTAAGGGGTAACACTGTCGTTTTTTTTTCAGGTCGAAATTTTGAGTTTCGATATCTCAGCACTGGAAGCGTCTAGAGCCTCCATTTTTGCACTCAGGTCTAAGTCTCATGGCCCTCTATCAGAATCCAGAGTTTTGAGAAGATTGGGGATACTTAATTTTTCGCCCCCAAAAAAAAACGTAAGGGGTAACACTGTCGGGTTTTTTTTCGGGTCGAAATTTTGAGTTTCGACATCTCAGCTCTGGAAAGGTCTAGAGCCTCCATTGTTGCACTCAGGTCTAAGTCTCATGGCCCTCTATCAGAATCCAGAGTTTTGAGAAGATTGGGGATACTTAATTTTTCGCCCCAAAAAAAAACGTAAGGGGTAACACTGTCGTTTTTTTTTCTGGTCGAAATTTTGAGTTTCGATATCTTAGCTCTGGAAGGGTCTAGAGCCTCCATTTTTGCACTCAGGTCTAAGGCTCACGGCCCTCTATCAGAATCCAGAGTTTTGAGACGATTGGGGATACTTAATTTTTCGCCCAAAACAAAAAACATAAGGGGTAACACTGTCGGGGTTTTTTTCGGGTCGAAATTTTGAGTTTCGACATCTCAGCTCTGGAAGGGTCTAGAGCCTCCATTGTTGCACTCAGGTCTAAGTCTCATGGCCCTCTATCAGAATCCAGAGTTTTGAGAAGATTGGGGATACTTAATTTTTCGCCCCCCAAAAAAAAAACGTAAGGGGTAACACTGTCGTTTTTTTTTTCGGGTCGAACTTTTGATTTTCGATATCTCAGCTCTGGAAGGGTCTAGAGCCTCCATTTTTGCACTCAGGTCTAAGTCTCATGGCCCTCTATCAGAATCCAGAGTTTTGAGAAGATTGGGGATACTTAATTTTTCGCCCCCCAAAAAAAAAACGTAAGGGGTAACACTGTCGTTTTTTTTTTCGGGTCGAACTTTTGATTTTCGATATCTCAGCTCTGGAAGGGTCTAGAGCCTCCATTTTTGCACTCAGGTCTAAGTCTCATGGCCCTCTATCAGAATCCAGAGTTTTGAGACGATTGAGGATACTTAATTTTTCGCCCAAAAAAAAAAACATAAGGGGTAACACTGTCAGGTTTTTTTTCGGGTCGAAATTTTGAGTTTCGACATCTCAGCTCTGGAAGGGTCTAGAGCCTCCATTTTTGCACTCAGGTCTAAGTCTCATGGCCCTCTATCAGAATCCAGAGTTTTGAGAAGATTGGGGATACTTAATTTTTCGCCCCAAAAAAAAAACGTAAGGGGTAACACTGTCGTTTTTTTTTCAGGTCGAAATTTTGAGTTTCGATATCTCAGCACTGGAAGCGTCTAGAGCCTCCATTGTTGCACTCAGGTCTATGTCTCATGGCCCTCTATCAGAGTCCAGAGTTTTGAGAAGATTGGAGAAACTGAATTTTTCACCCGAAAAAAAAACGAAAGGGGTACCACTGTCGTTTTTTTTTTCGGGTCGAAATTTTGAGTTTCGATATCTCAGCTCTGGAAGGGTCTAGAGCCTCAATTTTTGCACTCAAGTCTAAGTCTCATGGCCCTCTATCAGAATCCAGAGTTTTGAGAAGATTGGGGATACTTAATTTTTCGCCCCAAAAAAAAAACGTAAGGGGTAGTAACACTGTCGTTTTTTTTTCTGGTCGAAATTTTGAGTTTCGATATCTCAGCTCTGGAAGGGTCTAGAGCCTCCATTGTTGCACTCAGGTCTATGTCTCATGGCCCTCTATCAGAATCCAGAGTTTTAAGAAGATTGGGGATACTTAATTTTTCGCCCAAAAAAAAAAAAACGTAAGGGGTAACACTGTCATTTTTTTTTTCTGGTCGAAATGTTGAATTTCGATATCTCAGCTCTGGAAGGGTCTAGAGCCTCCATTGTTGCACTCAGGTCTATGTCTCATGGCCCTCTATCAGAATCCAGAGTTTTAAGAAGATTGGGGATACTTAATTTTTCGCCCAAAAAAAAAAAAACGTAAGGGGTAACACTGTCATTTTTTTTTTCTGGTCGAAATTTTTAATTGCGATATCTCAGCTCTGGAAGGGTCTAGAGCCTCAATTTTTGCACTCAGGTCTAAGGCTCACGGCCCTCTATCAGGATCCAGAGTTTTGAGAAGTTTAGGGATACTTAATTTTTCGCCCCAAAAAAAAAACGTAAGGGGTAACACTGTCGGTTTTTTTTTGGGTCGAAATTTTGACTTTCGACATCTCAGCTCTGGAAGGGTCTAGAGCCTCCATTGTTGCACTCAGGTCTATGTCTCATGGCCCTCTATCAGAATCCAGAGTTTTGAGAAGATTGGGGATACTTAATTTTTCGCCCCCAAAAAAAAACGTAAGGGGTACCACTGTCGTTTTTTTTCTGGTCGAAATTTTGAATTTCGATATCTCAGCTCTGGAAGGGTCTAGAGCCTCCATTGTTGCACTCTAAGTCTCATTGCCATCTATCAGAATTCAGAGTTTTGAGAAGATTGGGGATACTTAATTTTTCGCCCAAAAAAAAAAACGTAAGGGGTAACACTGTCGTTTTTTTTTTCAGGTCGAAATTTTGAGTTTAGATATGTCAGCACTGGAAGGGTCTAGAGCCTCCATTGTTGCACTCAGGTCTATGTCTCATGGCCCTCTATCAGAATCCAGAGTTTTGAGAAGATTGGAGAAACTTCATTTTTCACCCGAAAAAAAAAACGAAAGGGGTACCACTGTCGTTTTTTTTTTCGGGTCGAAATTTTGATTTTCGATATCTCAGTTCTGGAAGGGTCTAGAGCCTCCATTTTTGCACTCAGGTCTAAGTCTCATGGCCCTCTAACAGAATCCAGAGTTTTGAGAAGATTGGGGATACTACATTTTTCGCCCTAAAAAAAAAAACGTAAGGGGTAACACTGTCGTTTTTTTTTTCGGGTTGAAATTTTGATTTTCGATATCTTAGCTCTGGAAGGGTCTAGAGCCTCCATTGTTGCACTCAGGTCTATGTCTCATGGCCCTCTATCAGAATCCAGAGTTTTGAGAAGATTGGGGATACTTAATTTTTCGCCCAAAAAAAAAATGTAAGGGGTAACACTGTCGTTTTTTTTTTTCAGGTCGAAATTTTGAGTTTAGATATGTCAGCACTGGAAGGGTCTAGAGCCTCCATTGTTGCACTCAGGTCTAAGGCTCATTGCCCTCTATCAGAATCCAGAGTTTTGAGAAGATTGGAGAAACTTCATTTTTCACCCGAAAAAAAAAACGAAAGGGGTACCACTGTCGTTTTTTTTTTTCGGGTCGAAATTTTGAGTTTCGATATCTCAGCTCTGGAAGGGTCTAGAGCCTCCATTTTTGCACTCAAGTCTAAGTCTCATGGCCCTCTATCAGAATCCAGAGTTTTGAGAAGATTGGGGATACTAAATTTTTCGGCCAAAAAAAAAAACGTAAGGGGTAACACTGTCGTTTTTGTTTTCTGGTCGAAATTTTGAATTTCAATATCTCAGCTCTGGAAGGGTCTAGAGCCTCCATTGTTGCACTCAGGTCTATGTCTCATGGCCCTCTATCAGAATCCAGAGTTTTGAGAAGATTGGGGATACTTAATTTTTCGCCAAAAAAAAAAACGTAAGGGGTAACACTGTGGTTTTTTTTTTCTGGTCGAAATGTTGAATTTCGATATCTCAGCTCTGGAAGGATCTAGAGCCTCCATTGTTGCACTCAGGTCTATGTCTCATGGCCCTCTATCAGAATCCAGAGTTTTAAGAAGATTGGGGATACTTAATTTTTCACCCAAAAAAAAAAACGTAAGGGGTAACACTGTCATTTTTTTTTTCTGGTCGAAATTTTTAATTTCGATATCTCAGCTCTGGAAGGGTCTAGAGCCTCCATTTTTGCACTCAGGTCTAAGGCTCACGGCCCTCTATCAGGATCCAGAGTTTTGAGAAGTTTAGGGATACTTAATTTTTCGCCCCAAAAAAAAAAAATGTAAGGGGTAACACTGTAGTTTTTTTTTCGGGTCGAAATTTTGAGTTTCGATATCTCAGCTCTGGAAGGGTCTAGAGCCTCCATTTTTGCACTCAGGTCTAAGGCTCACGGCCCTCTATCAGGATCCAGAGTTTTGAGAAGTTTAGGGATACTTAATTTTTCGCCCCAAAAAAAAAAAATGTAAGGGGTAACACTGTAGTTTTTTTTTCGGGTCGAAATTTTGAGTTTTGATATCTCAGCTCTGGAAGGATCTAGAGCCTCCATTGTTGCACTCAGGTCTATGTCTCATGGCCCTCTATCAGAATCCAGAGTTTTAAGAAGATTGGGGATACTTAATTTTTCGCCCAAAAAAAAAAACGTAAGGGGTAACACTGTCATTTTTTTTTTCTGGTCGAAATTTTTAATTTCGATATCTCAGCTCTGGAAGGGTCTAGAGCCTCCATTTTTGCACTCAGGTCTAAGGCTCACGGCCCTCTATCAGGATCCAGAGTTTTGAGAAGTTTAGGGATACTTAATTTTTCGCCCCCCAAAAAAACCGTAAGGGGTAACACTGTAGGTTTTTTTTCGGGTCGAAATTTTGAGTTTCGATATCTCAGCTCTGGAAGGGTCTAGAGCCTCCATTTTTGCACTCAGGTTTAAGTCTCATGGCCCTCTATCAGAATCCAGAGTTTTGAGAAGATTGGGGATACTAAATTTTTCGCCCAAAAAAAAAAAACGTAAGGGGTAACACTGTCGTTTTTTTTTCTGGTCGAAATTTTGAATTTCGATTACTCAGCTCTGGAAGGGTCTACAGCCTCCATTGTTGCACTCAAGTTTAAGTCTCATGGCCCTCTATCAGAATCCAGAGTTTTGAGAACATTGGGGATACTTAATTTTTCGCCCAAAAAAAAAAAACGTAAGGGGTAACACTGTCGTTTTTTTTTTCGGGTCGAAATTTTGAGTTTCGATATCTCAGCACTGGAAGGGTCTAGAGCCTCCATTGTTGCACTCAGGTCTAAGTCTCATGGCCCTCTATCAGAATCCAGAGTTTTGAGAAGATTGGGGAAACTTAATTTTTCGCCCCCCCAAAAAAACGTAAGGGGTAACACTGTCGGTTTTTTTTCGGGTCGAAATTTTGAGTTTCGATATCTCAGCACTGGAAGGGTCTAGAGCCTCCATTGTTGCACTCAGGTCTATGTCTCATGGCCCTCTATCAGAATCCAGAGTTTTGAGAAGATTGGGGATACTAAGGCTGCGTCCGAAACCGCATACTTCCCTACTATATAGTAGGGAAAAAGCAGTAGGCGAGTGAATAAGTATGTCCGAATCCTTAGTATCCATAAAGAGTAGGCGAGAATTACCAGAGTGATGTACTAATTATCGCGAGATTCGGGCATACGTATACTTAACGTCCGAATATTCCTACTTTCGTACTATATAGTAGGGGAAAACAGTATTTGAAAGGAGTAGTATGTCCGAAACCTCAGTACTCATAAAAGAGAAGGCGAGAAGTTCCCGGATGATCTCCTGCTTTCGCCCAGATTTTTGAGTGTTCATCCGATGGGTACTCTTCTATCCCAGGAGGCCACGGGAGAGCATTCGTCATTATCAACATCGCGGAGATCAGCGAAGCAGGGGGTTTTCAAATGTGAGTAAACAAACACGGTTCCTTGTGTTTAAATCGTATGTGTTAAACTACTAACGTTATAAATGTTTTAACTGTTAAAGGTCTAAAGGACTTAGACAGTATAGTATAGTTGTGATTTTGGTGTAAACACATGTTTTATTAGTTAGTTAAACAGCGGAGCTCCAGTAAGTAGGCTATACGTAAGTTTCTAAAATGGATTTACATAACCATATAACGTTACAACACGCTTATTTAAAATGTATATTTACATCTGAAATGAAAATATTGTTTAAGTATTGCAGATGAGCACATCCCAACATGAAAAATACATCTGAGTGATGTAACGTTATGTGTGCTATTATGAAGGATAATTCACTGTTGTCAACACTACATACATTAGACAAATGTGCTGTAAATACGGTAAATAAACAAATCTATAAAGTAACTAAATATGTTATATTTAATATGTCCCTTATTAGTGTTGATATATTAAGGAACATTTAAGTTGGATTAAAAGTGAGTTAACACATCAACCTCAGCATGTAAATTCAGTGTTGAACTCATAATGTGAATCTTGTCTGTATGTTACAAGGACAGAAGAACACGCGTGTGTTTATCCGGTGGAGAGGCTCATGATGCTGAATGCTGTCATGAAAGGCTCTGAGTGAGTATACTACAGAAATGGATATCAAAATCTATTCAATCTTAAATTGTAGTTTATTTGAATTATTGTAAATTCAAGTAGAGAAATTACAACACTTTTCTGTTTCTTGATTTCTGTGCATTTGCTGCAGAGCTTTTGTGGTGGAGCAGGACCTGCAAGGAAAGATGATGGCAGCATTTGTTTTAGGGATTTCACTCAAATATAAAGTAAGGTTATTTTTAATAGATAAATCAAATGACATTGTGTTAAAATGACTGCTTTTGTATAATGTTTGTGCATTTTTGTAGGATCTGAAATGTCTGCAGACTGGTGTGAGCACTGAGGATGAGGAGCCTAGAGCTGCATCCTGGAAGTGATGCCATGGATGAGTCCCTCCATCTCTCCACCTGCCTTTACGAGACCCTCTATCTCTCCACCTGCCCTTATTGCCTCAGATTGTGAAGCGCAGCACAACAACAAGCTCCGGGACGAAGGCACAGTCCCCTCTGGTGAATTCATCAGAATAAAGCTGCAGAATGGGAACCGCTGTGTTGAGTCGGCATGATGTGGTGTTCAGCGCCTGTAAATACATGTTTGTAGTTTGAATAAAGCTTTGTTTCATGTGTTGTTGACTTGTATAATGCATTTGTTTATTGTGATGGTTACTTTTATTTGTTCTTTTACTCATTTATTGATTTTTATTATTGTTGTCAGTATATAAAATTTAATTATTTAATTAATGTATCCATTAATTCATCGATTGACTGATAATTGAGATGTTTCACTGCATTTATGAATATAAATGTATTCATGTATAACTGTCATATGACAAAACAAATTACATTTTGCTTGTTATATTAAATTATATTTTTGTATATAAAAAAGTTATATAATTAAGTATTGGTCAGCATTTAATATTCTTATTTTGTTTAAGTTTTGGGGGTGGGCCAACAATGCAATTCATTCTGAGGTAATATTAATTTTTAAGGAGTGATACTTACATTACCATATCATAATGACAAAACAGAAAACATAAAGATCATTGGTTTGTTTACATCATAATACAGGAAAAAGGAACAATAATAAGGCTAAATATCTTTAAATAGTTCTTCATAATACATGAAAAATGTTGTTGTTTTGTTGTTATAGGTCTGAGGGATGAATCGAGGTAAATTCATCAAGAATAGGAGGAAAACTTAAAGGAGAAACGTTTTGGGTATAAAATAAAGAAATTAACAACATATATTCAAGAGGTGACGATTTGGGGGTTTCTTAATAAAAAAAAAATATCGTTATAAGAATAACACTGTGGGTCACATTAGGGTTTAAAATAGCTATAACAACTTAAATCAACCTTAAATGTATTCACAAAATGAATAGCCAGCTGTTTCTTCAACAATACCACAACAAAATGAGCAAGTTTCATCAATGTCAAGATATTTATAGATAGAAGAATTAAACGTGTCGCTGTTCATTTCTTTGCGCTTGTGATATGATGATAACGCGTCGTAGTAGGTCACATGATAACGTCAACATGGCAGATGTCCGGTTGTCATTCATACTCAACGAGATTTGGCTATAAAGTACCTACTCTTTTAGCGCTCGTTGAGTAAGTACTTATTGAAATTAAGTACCTACTCATTGAGTATGCGGTTTTGGACGCAGCCTAAATTTTTCGCCCAAAAGAAAAAACGTAAGGGGTAACAATGTCGTTTTTTTTTTCGGGTCGAAATTTTGAGTTTCGATATCTCAGCTCTGGAAGGGTCTAGAGCCTCCATTGTTGCACTCAGGTCTAACTCTCATGGCCCTCTATCAGAATCCAGAGTTTTGGGAAGATTGGAGAAACTTAATTTTTCGCCCGAAAAAAAAACGTAAGGGGTACCACTGTCGGTTTTTTTTTCGGGCTGAATTTTTGCGTTTCGATATCTCAGCTCTGGAAGGGTCTAGAGCCTCCATTGTTGCACTCAGGTCTAAGTCTCACGGCCCTCTATCAGAATCCAGAGAAGATTTTGAGAAGATTGGGGATACTTAATTTTTCGCCCAAAAAAAAAAAACGTAAGGGGTAACAATGTCGTGATACGGGTTGGGCACTGAAGTTACAGGAGTTTCTTCCTGTTGCTAAGCAACGGAACTAGGTCGAGTATTTAAAAGGTTATGGTTAACACGGTTAACGTGGTTTAACGTCGATGTAATACGTTGTTTTAGCGTACCTTTTGCTTAAATGAGGAGCTGGGAAAAATAGACATTTTGACTAACATGACTCTTTGTAAATGGAAGGTTTCTTGCAGTGATGATGAGGATGAGGAAGAACACTATAAATCCCTGTTCATATTTCTTCATGATGAATGTCTGAGTTGGGCATCTGAGGGTGTAAAGCAAGCAATGTATCGCGCTTTACAGATGACAACTACTCCCAAACATAGTGTCGGCCACACATCTGGGACGCGTTGAATCTGGACCGACACTATGTTGCTGTCTGGGACTGGATTTAGTGGGGTGAATGATAGACGCGTCCACTGCTAGCCTAGCTTAGCACAAAGACTGGATGTAAATGGATACAGATAGCATACTAATCCCAAATAAGTGACAAAATAACGCAAACATTTTCCTATTTACATGTTGTGATTTGTATAGTCACCGAGTGAACAAATAACAAGGTCATATGAGACACAGCCATCTTTTAACCTTATAAATATTGGGAACAATATTCTCAGAAGGAGAAGCACTGCTACTTGGGCGGAGTGATAACCGCAGCACGAGACGTGCCGTGGAGAGGAGCGGAGAGTTCGCTCAGAGGATTACTAGATAGTAAAAGCATAGTTTACAGGCATGGGTATTCGCTGACAATAAATAGTGGAGACCAGGTAATACCATTGGGATTAGTATGCTAGCTGAAGCCACTTGCATCCAGTCTTTGTGCTAAGCTAGGGTGCGTCAGACAGAGTTACAGCACACACGGAGATGAAAAAGGTGTGTATGGACTTGTCTAACTCTGGGGGATACGGTGAATAAGATAAAGAAAGATTAAGATTAAAGATAAATTAGGAGTATTCATGTAAATATATCTCGAGTGAAGGTAAACCGTCGGGAGAAGTGGATAACAGTATATTGGATCAGTGCATTCGCTCTTAAAGTCATTAGTGTTCATCTAACAAAAGACAGAGAGAATCCCTCACTGCTCTAGACTGAATAACTGTAATAACGTTAATACATATCAGTGTATTTAATTAATACAGTGAAGATTGTGCAATGTTTCATTTTACAGTTCATTACTTTATTTGATTTCTATATTAGTGCTTACTGTTTAAAATCTAACACTCCTTATCTGTATTCTGTGTATTTATTTGTCATTTGTTTCTTTATATTTATTTCATTACTGACTGTTTACTTGTCTTCAAGGTTTTACTTACATTAGTTACCTTATTCATTTTTTGCAGTGGTATCAAAACTGGTATCGAAAATAGGGAAATATCACTGGTATATTTTGTCTATTTTTGTTATACTGTGAAACTCACTTTTATTGTGATGCAAGATTTTGGTCACATCGCCCATCCGTACTATTTTCTATTTTGAGCATTCATCATTCATTTCATTTGTTGCATAATAAATAAAATAATAATGTAACCAAAAAAAATATATATTTTTAAATCTACCTAAAATCTATTGTTTTTACCACTGACAATTGTATGCAGTAAATCATGAGGCATTCTCAGATATTTGGACAAACCGGCTGATTATTCTGGATCACAGATATAATCTAAAATAGATTTCTGTAAACTATTTTCTCAGCCAACATATCAGTAATTAAATCAATAAATATCTCAACAAATATATTTTATTCATTAAAGTATATTACGACACATACAACTTTATATACAAGTGCATTACGTATGTTAAAAAATGTACATGAAACCCAAAACAATCATTTTTCTGACATTCATCCTCTGGCCTGTGCTGTTGGAGCGGAGCGTACATTCCTGTGTCAAACACCCGTCGATGAGGTAACGTTATATTCTCAAAATATGAAGAGTTTGGAAGAGTTTACATTGACTAGATAAAATCCAAACTGAGTCACAGATGACGGATGTTTTGGCTTTACCACAATTAGTAGGCTACTTATAAAACCGGAAAGAGGTTACAAAAAAATATACTAACTGAGAAAGAGGTAAATAAACAGTGGTTGATCCACCCTAGACAGCGGCGTAGTGTCGACATGGAACCCACACGGCCCGGATGTGGGCCGGACCTGAGCCGACACTATGCCGCTGTGAAGAATACAGTACCGTAGCAATTTAGCATTAAACAAACACTGCTCTATTTATTCCCACTGGCAGCGACCTTCACAAGTCTAGCATGTCTGAGAACGAGTCGTGTGTCTCGATTCAGAGGCTGCGTCCTCGTGTCCTTGGGCCGCGAAGGAACGTAATCTTTATTTTATACCATGGTCTGGGTGAATACTCGATTCTGATTGGCTGCAGGGTGTCCGTTAAAAAGTGATAGAGGACACCTAGTAAAGTAGTTCTGGTGAAACTGCCTGTTTACCATTCGAAATGAATAAATAAATGCGCTGCCTACAACGGCTGTGAGTAACCATAGCAACAGGCAGTCACATGCTCTATCATCTAACGTTAGATATTATAGCCTAAGCCCGGTTCACATATCGCGTCTTTTGCGCGCTCAAGTTCGTTATTTCAAATGTAGGCGCGCGGTATGCGCGCTCATAATGGAAGCGACGCGGTCGCGGTGCGACGCGCTCGTTTTTTCTAGGCGCGTCCGCGCCGCATCGAGATAAAAACATCTCAACTTTTCAGAATGCCGCAAGCGCACCGTAGGTCACGTGACACGAACCAACCAATCAGCTTCCTCGCCACTTGTGTTACCTCAGGAGAACTAAATGGAGGAACGGCTCATCATTGCGGTCCAGGGATTTCCTGAAATTTATGACTTGTCAAGCCCTCATTATTTTGACACAAATAAGAGGCATAATGCATGGAGACACATAGCCTTGGAGCTTGGAATAACTGGTAAGTATGATACTGTTTTACATTAATGTTTTACTAACTGGTTTGTCAGTCATGCTAGCCGATAACATTTTTCAGTGTCATGCAAAATGACTGTCAGTTAATGACAATTGTTTGCAAACACACTCTAAGGAAAAAAAGGTCCAAAAGCTGTCACTGGGGCTGTACCTTTTCAAAAGGAACGCTTTTGTACCTAAAGGGTGCATATTAGTAGCCTGAATGGTACATATTAGCACCTAAAATGTACATATTAGCAAATAAATGTCCATATTAGCACCTAAAATGTACATATTAGAACCTAAATGTACATATCACCACCTAAATGTACATATTAGCACCTAAAATGTACATATTAGCAAATAAATGTCCATATTAGCACCTAAAATGTACATATTAGAACCTAAATGTACATATCACCACCTAAATGTACATATTAGCACCTAAAATGTACATATTAGCAAATAAATGTCCATATTAGCACCTAAAATGTACATATTAGAACCTAAATGTACATATCACCACCTAAATGTACATATTAGCACCTAAAATGTACATATTAGCAAATAAATGTCCATATTAGCACCTAAAATGTACATATTAGAACCTAAATGTACATATCACCACCTAAATGTACATATTAGCACCTAAAATGTACATATTAGCAAATAAATGTCCATATTAGCACCTAAAATGTACATATTAGAACCTAAATGTACATATCACCACCTAAATGTACATATTAGCACCTAAAATGTAAGTATTGGCACCTAAAATGTACATATTAGCACCTAAAATGGACAAAAGTTTTCCTTTTGAAAAGCTACAGTCCCAGTGACAGCTTTTTTTCTGAGAGTGCATGTAATGTTACATGCATCTCTGTCCTCTGAACATTAATCATTATGTTTATTCAGAGGATGAGGGCAGAAAGAAGTGGAAATATTTGAGGGATAAGTATATAAAGGAGAGGAAAGCAGAAAGGGAGAAGAGAAGTGGCTCTGAGGGAGGAAGTCAGAGGAAATGGAAGTTCACAAATGCTCTCAGCTTCCTGGAGCGATTTGTGAAGGAGAGGCCAACGTCATCCAACATCCCACAGGCCTCAGATCAGCTAGGCTCTGAACGTAATGAGGTAGCTTTCTACAGAAGTTTGAAGTCAGACGTTTGGATACTATATAGAAAGTACGAGTAGCTGTCAGTATTTGGATAATTGAAATATGCAGTATTAACTGGAGTAAAAGCTAATACATAATAACACACTTCATCAATCTTAAGTCATGATTTGTTTTTCTGCTAAAATAACTTTATTTTATTCTCCTAGGACAGCCAAAGTGAGGGTCTCATTACCTTGACCCTACTTCCTGTAGAGCCAGAGCCCCTGGCATCGACCAGCAGCAGCAACACCAGTCAGCCAACAAACATCCAGTCTATGTGTCCTACACCTGTCACCCAGGTCTCTAGATGTCCCTCAATGGGAAAAAGGAGGAGAAGTGCAGAGCCAGACCTCTCTGAATTCCAGAAGAGCATTCTAAGTAACCTGAGTAAACCTCAAGACTACGATGAACTCTATTTCATGAGTCTCGTTGGAACATTTAAGAGACTTCCTCCGCAGAGAAAAGCAGAAGTGCGAATGAAAATCGAGCAAGTTCTTTATGAAGCTGAGTTTGAGTGAGGTGTGTGTGTGGTGGTGGGGGGGTTTGGTTAGTCAGTGGAGGCAGAGGTGATTGTCTATTACATTATTGTAATTGATATGTTATTTTTATTTTTATTTACTTTTTTTGTTCATTGTTTAATTAAAACACGTATTTTTACAATGTTGATTAATACATGTGAATGTTTCTAAAACAATTGAACTGATCAATAAATTATAATTATAATTTGAAAATGAGGCAAGTTGTATTAAAATTTAATTATTTTATTAAGTATATTACAGATTAGTTTATTCTTTGGTTATTCACTTATTCTTTGTTATAATGTAACATCAAATAATGTTCTCCTGCCATGGGACTGCACCCTCGGTAGATGAGAAATACTGGGTAAATTTCTCTCTGATGGTTATAGCTTCGCGAGATGAGTTGTTGCTGCTCATTCTGTGGAGATCTCCCATTGCCCTTGCAGTGGAGTCAGGTTCTGATGACGGTGCTTGTGGATGATCCTCTGCCTGATCTACCCTCAGAAGGTTGTGGAGGATGCAGGTAGCCTTAACAGCTTTCTCTGCCATTTCTGGGGTCACTCCTAGCACTCTTCTGTACAGCCGCCATTGTGCCGCTAGGATTCCAAATGAGCACTCCACCATTCGCCTGGCCCGTGAAAGCCTGTAGTTGTACAGCCTTTTCTCTCTCCCAATGTTCTGGCCAGGATGTGGACGCATCATGTGGCGTCTGAGGGGAAAGGCTTCATCCGCAACGAACACATGTGGCATAGGCCCCAGATGCTCTGCACCAGGGAGAGGTTTGTCCTCTGGTATGCCAAGGCTGCCCTGACAGAGAGCTCTTCCAAATGCTGAAACAGCCAACGTACCACCATCACTACTTCGGCCATAAGCTCCAACATCCACCACCTGGAAGCGATACCGAGCATCAACAACAGCAAGGAGAATAATTGAGAAGGAGCCTTTGTAGTTAAAATAAAGGGAACCGCTGGAGGCAGGGGCCTGAATCACTATGTGCTTGCCATCTACTGCCCCAACACAGTTAGGGAAATTCCACATCTGCTGGAAATCAGCTGCGATTTCTCGCCAGCGTTCCCTGTTAGGTGGTGGCATGTATTCTTCCACAAGGTTGTCCCATATGGCTTCACACACATCTTTTACGATGCCTGCAACTGTAGAATGGCCCACGCGATAACTGAAGGCGATGGTCTTAAATGAATCCCCAGTTGCAAGATATCTGTAACAAGCGTACATTTATATTTAGTGTGTGTAAAGTATGTATAAAAATACCTCAATTAAATTATTCATATATAAAGTCATTTACGAATACCAGTAGACCTAATGCCTATGTGAAAGCATGACTGGCCTAAGACATGAAATGAGTGGTTATCAATGTGTATCACGTGTATACACGTATGCAACGTGTACAGTATCAATGCAACGAGCGCAGACAGAAGAGCCCGCACCCTCAAAGTACTTGGACATGACTGTGATTACAAGAGGTAAAAACGATTTAAATACTGTTCGTTTTTCACACAAACCGCTCATTTCGTGTCTTAGGCCATCTATGTGTACTTACATTTACGAGTCATTAAATCATGTTTAATTTGGACTTCTCTGTGCATGCTCTTTGAGGTGGTGACCATAGACCTGCATTAGCCTATATGACTGACAGACAAGAACGGTTTGACCTAAAAATATCAAAACTGAAAATACTGTGAAAACAAAGACACCTACATCTTGGATGCCCTTGAGGTAAGCTCATACCAAAAAATAATTTCAAAGTGAACTGATAGAAATTACATATATTTTAGAGTAACTTACGCAACTCTGCTTGTACTGAAATGAAATACTTCTTCCACCACTGTAATGTCATGCTTTGACATAGACATTAGGTCTACTAGTATTCATAAATGACTTTATGTGAATAACTTAATTGTGGTATTTCGGTATTTTTATACATATGGACAGCGCTGTAAACTGCTGCACTACTAGTAAAAATATATTTACTAAAAATATGAATGCTCACAACTGATTTCTTGTTAAATCCATCATTGTTTATAACGAATTGATCTATATTATATATATATAAATATATATAAATGTGTATGTTTGCTATTTCTGGTGTTTTATGACCAATTCAGTTATATTCTAACCTCAGACAAATGCAGAGCCGTTGGGCAGGAGAGATGGTTTCACGGCAGAAGCTCTGTTTACCAATGCTTGGGCCAACTTTTCTTAAAATATAATCAAACTGGTCCTTGTCCACTCTGAAATAGGCTTTGAACCTCCCATTGTCCAGGCGGAGTTCCTGAATCAGCTGGTGAAATTCCCCATGGTTCTTGCGTTTTTGTAGTATGGGGTGCACCCAAACACTGCGGCGTTTTTTACTTTTCTGAGTAAATAAATCTTGTAACAGAGTTACAGCAAGGGTTTTTCGGTGGTGGAAATCCATTGCTGAAATTTCCTTCATGTAACGGAGAGCACAGCTGATGGTTGCTTAGCAACGACAGGCGCCTCCGGAGCGCAACCGCCCTAGCGCTTCTTTGGAAAAAGGAGAACGCTTGCGCCTAGCGTTTTCTACGCGTTTTTAGGCGCGATATGTGAACGGCCCCTTTACAACAATGAGCGACTTCGTGCTATTTCTTTTAACATTTATGGAGAATATGGCAACTTTGACGACTGGTATGCTGCTGAAGAAAGAAAAAATGTAAATAAAACGGAGAAAATTACACCGCTGCTGCTCTGCTCCATTGAACTCTATTGGTAACGACGTAACTTGCGACCATAGTTGGATAACGATGCTTTCGGGAAACGCACCCCTGAATGAGACCCTGCGAGAGTTTTACGCAGCTGTCCAGACAACCAAGGCAGGAGAAGGCTGAACGTTACAGCGTTTCAAGCCTAAGGAGCCTGAGGCAAATTACCCTCTCTTTGATCTGATTAATTTATTGCCCTCTAGCCTATAACGTTAAGCGCAAATCGCTGGAGATCAGAGCTAATTGTTTTCTTATTGTTGTTTGATTAATTGTTTTATGTGTAATAAAAAAAAAAAACTATGCCTACCTTTGTTTCATGAAAAAAAAATGCCTTTGTGAACCTGAAGGGATACGAGCTAAGCGGACTATATCTCCGGTTGCTAAATAAACAGTCATGCAGGCAAGGCAAGTTATTATTTGTAAAAACTAGATTTAGCCTAATTAAAATATAAACTAATGTTTTATTTGGCAAGTGACCATGGTATAAGCGGGTTAATGCCCTCCGAGGTGTCCATTGTCAGGTTTTAATGGACTTCGGCGGAGGCAACCGTCCTCCGCTGCGCGTCGGCCGGTTTACGCCTCGCCGTCGTCCATTAAAACCTGACAATGGACACCTCGTCGGGCATTAACCCTTACATATACCATAGACATACACTAGACGTCACCTTGGATACGGCAGTTCATTGGAACGAATGCGTCAATAGAGCCGCCATCTTGAAACAGGGGAGCCCCTCCACTTTAATGCATCAGCTTCAATGTAGTAGACACAGGTCTAACGCAAATAAAATCACCATAAATCATCATGAATGCGATTTTTATTGTTTTTTTGGTTTGTTCCAACGGTCAGACATGTATTTATCATTGATTCCAGAAAGAATTTTTTTTTTTTTTTTAAACATTCTTCCTAGTTCAGATTTCATCCGTGAACTTCATACGCTGCACAAAAGTCCGCCACCATCAATGAATTCGAAGTAAAGGCAGAGATAGCGGCGTTACCTAGCTACTTCCTATGACAAGACCCCTGTTCCAAGATGGCGGCGGTTTTGACGCATGCTTAGAACCCCCAGGTGAGGTCTAGTGTATATGTCTATTATTATATACATAAACAGACATATTTATAAGGATGGCATATTACAACGGCAGCTGTCACATAAGTTAGGCGACAAGAACTGTAGGCCGTCCCAATCTTCACAGCCTTGGAATTGAGAATACTACTAACAATATTGTTCTTATTGCTGTGATTTCCGTATGTATAATGGTAATGGGTATCGATTATGAGAGGATCGTCACCATATAAGTAGTCATAGTATTAGGTTATATACTGTATAGTGTAAAAGACATTTTTTGTTTGTGATCTGATTTGACGCTTGTGAAAATGTCTTAATGTCTAGTGGAGGAACAGATGAACGTAATGAAAAAGTAAATGAGATCAGTACTTCTGTACTTCAGCTACACAAGTGTCATTGTGTTAATCTACGGTCGAGAATACTAGATTCAAGTCTTCAGGTTTTCTCTTTTAGATCAACTCCTGTCATGGCAAATCAACACAATCTTGCTCAGAGAGTCAGATTTTATGTGTCTGAAGCGACCTGAATAACATAACACATACTGTTAATAACCTTGTACAACATAATACATGTGGCTAAATGGCACAAGCACTCTATTGCTCTCAAGTATTGAGGTGTTTGCAGTCAAAACAAAGCCAAATCAATCACGCTAACGAGTCAGATTGGAAATGAAAACTGGACAAATGTGATGTTTAATATCAAATGTAACAAGATATCCTGAATAGCTTAACAGGAATACAGTGGTGAGAGCTAAATGAGGTCACCAGACAGAAGAAGGCCATGGTATATCTGATAAGAAAACGCCCCTGTCCTTGGAATAACAAAAGACAAAGACAAAATCATTAAAAACTGTTCTTAAAAGTTTAACATACTGTAGTAGGGCCATAATACATGTTATTTAAGATAAAAAGAAACTAAATGTTAGCTGGATTGATTAAAAATATCCCACAATCATTGGCAAAATCCAAGTCATCCAAAGTAATGTTGCATCGCGTGCCAATGAAATATTCCAGTAGTTTTACGCTTGATCACGGCCAACTCTTGCCAAACTCACAAGGGGACCATTTCAGACATCAAAAAATGAATATTTAATATTAATGCTCTTTACTGTGATTAAGGATACAAAACGATAAAAATTAAAAGATATTTGAAATGATTTAAACCCATATATGGTAAAGACATTATTGCTGTGAGTATAAAGTGACCACGAATGTACACATTCCTCAAAATTCATATTTGTTCTCATTACTTCGAAATCATTCATTGAAAGGTTCATTTTAGATGTTCACATGCTTTTTTTTGTCATTGTGAACGATAAAGTGCCACATACATTTACACAGACATGGTAACAAAATACCAATGGGCGTACACTCATTGACACACACAACATAACCTTTGTTTTTTTGTAAAGTAAAGCAGTCAGTACCACTGTACATCAGTACCACAATAGCATAAATTACAAAACTTTTTCACATTCACAATAAGTTTGTTGCATACACTTGATTGAGTGTATCGTGGGTCGTATTCCTCAAAATCATTTTTTCCCCACCAAAATCAGCCATTAGCTCAACCAAAACCACATTAGCTTCATAAAACGTACCACATGTATACCATTGAGCAGTCTCAGTGTATCTATTTTACATATGCGTATGGTCCGTCACATGAACTGCCTATTTGACACCTAGAGGTACTTGCCGTTCGCTTCAGGACAACATCGGCAAACATTCCCAGCGTTAAATATATAGGCTGTTGGGTTTGAGAGAAATTTCCCTTTGATACCGGACCTCAATAAAGCAACTTCATTCCAGTCATTTAATTACAGAACGTTACTCACATTTGATCCTAAACGTTAATTACTATCCAACAAGCACTTATGAGTAAGCCTAGCCACTAGACTACACGGACTTCCAGAGTAACTCAAGTAAGAACTTGACACTATTGTTGGTAGCGTTTTTAATAAGAGAAGCTCAATGATAACGCGTGGAAATTTGGATCTAGCTGCCCAAACAAAGCAGATACTGGCACCACAGTCGGAAGGGAGAATAAAAACCCTTTCCCTTTCAGTCAAATCTCGGGTCAATACTTCCAACAATGCCTCCCCACGGCGAGAGCCGCTTCGTGGTAAGCAGCGAGGACAATAAGGCTGCCCATCGAGCGAGTGTGTCCGTCATGAAGACGTCTCCCCACTGGTTTCCGTGATGTGCAAGTCAGCGTCTGTGGGAATACCTGAGTCGATCGGCGAGGAAGCGGTCAAGTCCGCCATGAGCGGGTGGCCAGATTCTGTAACAGAGTCCGTGCGTGTGGAATCCACGGTGGCATCAAGAGTAGTGCCACTACCTAAAGACTCAAGTGGAGTTGGTGACCCTACGGAGTTCATCGCAGGCGGAGCAACTAAGTGTAACAAGGGAGTGCCAGAATCTATGGGGGAAGAAGCTGGGACGCCATTGGCTTGACCGGATGGGTCTAGTACTGGTGATAATGAGAGTTGTGTTGGGGAAGGGGCGAGAATATCCGAGACTAGGTCAACAGGAGAGTCTATTGAGGAAGAGGCAGGAATGGCATTTGATTGTCCAGTGGATGCGGGTGAGGGATCAGACAGGTTAATTGGGCAGACTATTGGGGAGGACGCCGTCAGGTGGACGCTAGAGTCGGGAGGACCTGACAAGTCCACTTCAACTGGGATGTCGCAATCATTAGACCCCGAAGCAAGAGGAACAGCTTTAACTACAAATGAAGGAGTTTGGATGTGGGTCGATAAGGGAGAGGCGTCCGCAGTGGAAGAGGACTGAAGAGTCAGGACAACATCAGGAGGGGACTCTGATCTGGACAAGTGAACAGAGGTGTTGGGGATCGAGGCGAGGAGAGGCGACTCCGGAGTGGTTTGCTTGAGCTCTTGGGCAGAAGTCAACTTCTTCATGCTGAATATCTCCACCTGACCCGTGACTTGCTGGACAGGGGCGTCAATGAGCATGGCGAGATCGATGGCGGATGAGGCGGTGGAGTCCATAGTGGAGATCGCAGTGGCGGCCGCCTCGTGGAGAGGCGTGTCGCCGACCCTTGCGTACTCGCGGCTGTCCGACTTGGTCAGGAGAAGGCGTTGCTCGCCCGGCTTACGAGGCGGCAGTAACGGTGGGCGTGTGTGGATTTCAGCATCCGCTAACGTTTCCGGGAGGGGTTGGTTGCGAGTCTCCGGCAGCAGCAGGATGCAAATGATGCAGATGAGAGTGCAGCAGGCGAAAATGATGTGATGCAGAAAATAGCCTTTCTGGTTGTGCAGCTCCATGATGGGGGCCGTCAGCATGCCGAAACCAGCGCTGGCCAGGACCAGGCCGAGCCCCCCGCCCCTACACAGCACACAGAACACAAGGTTAGGGGTGTACGCACCTTGTTTTACCCTAAGATTGGGTGCGCTCATTCGTAAATTGATCGTGTCATCTCGTAACATCTCATAGTGCAAACTGCCAATTCTTGGCTTATTATTTTAACTCTTTCCCTGCCAGCATTTTTACAACAAGTTGCCAGGCGTTTCTTTATCACTTTCGCAAAACTTTCAAGGCCCTCGGAATATTTAGTTGGGCATGCGATATATATTAAAGCTACACTGTGTAATTTTTACCCCCATCTAGTGGTGAAAAGGTATATGACCATCCAGTGAATATCAGTTTCTGTTCCTCTCAATAACTCCAACGGTGGCCAATGTAGTCCAAGATCAACATGGCTTCCAGTTCGACCTCGTCCATGATTGTTAACTCAAACGTAAACGTGAATTAACGGGTATGTCCCTCTTTGGCTAATGTACTTTCAAGATGGAGGGGCAACATGGCGAACCCCTTACACGTATGTATTTTCAATGGCATATTATACACTCACGAGAATACTTTATTACTTGAACGAAGTAAATATACATCAATGAGCACATATTTTTTTGAAAGAACTAAGTGTTTTTAGCTAAGAATAAACTAAAAGAGTTACACAGTGTAGCTTTAAAGGAAAGAACAGGGGGAACAAATATTGTAATGATTACGCTGTCTTCATTCATTCTACGTATCCATTTCCCCCATGATCGTGCAAGTGGCCTGGCTTACCTGATCACAGTAGGGGTGATCTCAGCACAAAAGAAGATGCTGAGGTTGCTGACGGCGTGGGAGGAGAACATGCCAATCATGGAGAAGGCCACGGAAAAGTTGTACTTCAGCGCATCCGAGCTCTCTGTGGGGATCCAGGGAGAACAACACAAGATGAGGAGCCATTTATTGTCTTTTCCTCAAAAAAGAAACATCACATATGCAACTTAATATAAAAATGATGTAAAACTCGTGAAAAAAAAAGTGTGTTTTCAACAAATGTGCATTTAAGGATATCAGCTTTGAGCACCATCATCTGTGCTGACGTTTGAAGGCTTTCTTGCAAACACTTTAAACCTGGACGTTATTGCTTGTTTTGGGTATTTATCTTGTTTCAATGTCAAATCAAGGTTCAGCTTTAGTTATTTTTCAGCCTCACGTTCTCCTTAAGTGCTAATGTGGTATATATATATTACAATACAAAAAGTGTTTTCTGGAGAACTTTAATAATGCCTCTACATTACTCAAGCTTCTTGGCATATTTGTCGGACTGTGGTAAATAGACTGTTTACATGCACACAAAAGAAACATGTTTTTAAAAGCTGTTTAAAGATGATGTAGGAATTTTTTTGAGGTTGTGTATAATTGTCCTGACATAAAAATGTGAAAAATAAATAAAGGACTTTTCCAGTTATTTAGCAATTTTGTTTAAATAAGAAAATATTTAAAGAAAATAAAAAAGACAATACTTTTATTATAATCTTGATATTAAACTGGCATAGGTGATGATATCATGACAAATCATGTGAAATAAAGCAATAAAGAGAAACTGTCTAAATAGCATTGAGATTATACTTTACCAATATTCAGCTGGACACTGTACTTCCCAAACACTGGATTCATCACGGACGAGCACATGAGGAGATAAACAACACATGTCAACATCAGAGGTCAGCAGCTCATGACTAATGAAACACATGAAGATAATGCAGATGTGCTTGTATAATGTAGTACGCTTCAAACTAATCTGTAGTGTTTAAAAGCTTTTGTTTTGAGCTTCTGGTGTATTCTCAATGTTTACATGCACAGCAGAAAGCCAGTAATAGACGTGTGTGTGTGTGTGTGTGTTAATGATGCACTCTTAACCTGCTTATCCTGAACATGCGGTTCCACCACAGAGCGGATACAGCTCCGTTACTCTAGTTAGTGTTCACACACGTGCACAATCTGTACAAATGAGGCTTATACAAGGCATATGATGGACAGATGCACTTTTATGATGGACAGACGCACTTTTATGATGGATAGATGCACTTTTATAAAGGATAGATGCACTTTTATGATGGACAGATGCACTTTTATGATGGATAGATGCACTTTTATGATGGACAGATGCACTTTTATGATGGACAGATGCACTTTTATGATGGACAGATGCACTTTTATGATGGACAGATGCACTTTTATGATGGACAGATGCACTTTTATGATGGATAGATGCACTTTTATGATGGACAGATGCACTTTTATGATGGACAGATGCACTTTTATGATGGAGAGATGCACTTTTATGATGGACAGATGCACTTTTATGATGGATAGATGCACTTTTATGATGGGCAGATGCACTTTTATGATGGACAGATGCACTTTTATGATGGATAGATGCACTTTTATGATGGACAGATGCACTTTTATGATGGATAGATGCACTTTAATGATGGATAGATGCACTTTTATGATGGACAGACGCACTTTTATGATGGATAGATGCACTTTTATGATGGACAGACGCACTTTTATGATGGACAGACGCACTTTTATGATGGACAGACGCACTTTTATGATGGACAGACGCACTTTTATGATGGACAGACGCACTTTTATGATGGACAGATGCACTTTTATGATGGATAGATGCACTTTTATGATGGACAGACGCACTTTTATGATGGACAGACGCACTTTTATGATGGACAGATGCACTTTTATGATGGATAGATGCACTTTTATGATGGACAGATGCACTTTTATGATGGACAGATGCACTTTTATGATGATAGATGCACTTTTATGATTAACAGATGCACTTTGATGGACTTTAACACAGAAACAGTCATTCACCGCCATTATAAAGCTCTGAAGAGCATGGACAACTGCTATTGTATGTCTGAAATGTCTGAAAGAAGAAAGTCATATGGATGGCTTCAGGGTGAGTAAATCATGCAGTAATTTTTATTTTTGGGTGAACTATCCCTTTAATCTCTTCAATGGCGTAAGGAAAAGGCTCAGAGCGTTGCTGTCTGCATGTTCATGTAAATGTAGTCACTGATGTGTGTGTGTGTGTGTGTGTTCACTCACGGTTTAGCAGGCCCAGCTGAAGGAGAGATGCCAGGGCTGTGATGATCATAAACATGAGGAGTCCCCCCCGCCGGCCCATCACGCCCACCGCAGGGCACAGGGACACGCATGAAACCACCGCGATGCCCGCCATGGTGTAGTAGTGGGCATAGAAGTTATGAAACATGCTCTTCTGGATCGGGACGTCCTGCTCCATCATGCTGCGCGCGAAGCAGTGGTGTATGCCATAACCCGTCAGTCTGAGAGGGAGACACACACAGGGTTAAAATCAGTCTTCAATTACTCATCCTCCAAACCTGTAAGACTTCCACTCATCTTCAAAACACAAATGAATATACTTGTAATCAAATCTGAGAGGTTCATGTCACGTCCAGGTCACTTTGAAGATCTAAAAAGGCTTAATAATCCAGTTGTTAAATTTAATCCAAGTCTTGTGAAGAACATGAACAGATCTAATTTAGTCGACACGCATACATAGAGCATGTCATATAGAGTAAACCCACAAGCTCAAAAGTGTGTGATGTGCCAAATCCTAATAAAATCCCAATTAAATATTAATCATATAAAATGATCGTATCTCTTCAGAAGACTTGAATTAAACCACTTGATTCATAAGCATTTATTTTACAGCAGCTTGAAAACAGAATAAAAAATAAAAACAGAATGTTTATTTTGGATGAATCTGAACTTTAATAACAGCAGAATGTTTTTAATAATAATAATCATATTTCACACTAGACTAGATGTACACATAGACACAAATAAAAAACACTTTTATTTAATGTTTGCGTAATAAAACTGAATTTACGAGTTGACGCAGAGCACGACTATATTCTTCCACAGGTTCCTCGTGCCGACCATCTTCACGATGCAGGTCTTCTTGGATTGCTTCGGCAGGGCTCGGTTCAGCTCTGAAACCAACGAAGAAAAGAAAACATCTAATGCTCCAATCACATATACACTTAAAATCTCTTCACGGTCGGTCCCGACACTGGACGACTGAACAAATGGGATTATACTCTTCACATTGTGGAGGAGAAAGATTTCAGCAGTGCATAACACATCATCTCATGAAAGATGATCATAAACGCATCAATCAAACACACTTAGGCCGTGTGTGTGTGTGTGTGTGTGCACAAAGACATCATGCATTATTGCACAGCTCTATATATAAAGCTGGATGTATATTACAGTATATCCACAGCAATATACAATATAGAAAATGTAAAAAATGTAAGCTATTTAAGCTGCTAAATGCAACTATAAGACATGATGTTAACATATTATCCACGCATGATTTTCAATGTGTATTGTGCAAAGTGCAAATAAGAAATCATATGCAGTACAACAGTGACATTTCTCCGAATAACACGAATAACTCCACTCAAATACAGGATATCACCTGAGTGCGCTAATGTCTTATACTGTAGTAGACATGAAACCATGAACATGCATTAAGGCAATAAGTAGGATCTGCTGTGTTCTGATAGTCACCATGGCTTCTCGAGTGTTTACACTGGCATAAACACTGCAATGTTGACTTTATATTGTGCAAGCAACATTCACCTGCGCAGACGCCGGCCTGACTGGTAAAATGCAGAAACCAGATATGTACGCTTAGCCAAACCGGTTTTATGTTCCACAGAAGAAAGCCATACCGGTTTTGAACAAGGTGAATAAATAATGCTGAATTATTTCTTTAGGACATTGAAATGCATTCTGGAACGGTGGAGGCGAGTTTGGTGGTCATAGCTGCAATGCTTTGGGCCAAAAACATTGTTCTGAGCTCATATAGTGATAACTTTATCAGCAAACTCTTCATTTCCTCAATGTTCCTCTGTAAGTTTTTACCCTCTTCAAATTATGTATCGAATAATAGCTGTGTATGTCATCCGCTCATTTTCCTGTTACGGGAACATAAGACATAAAGTAGTCTTTATAAAACGGAAAGTCCTGGTCCTTGATTCTGATTGGTTGAGCCACTTATGAAGTTGTTGTAATTACTCTGCAAACATACACCTGTGACCTCATTACATCAGAGCTACTTTATACATGACCAGAATTATTATAAACGTTAAAAGCAATCATCGCTTTATTTCTTATCTTTCTTTGAACAGAGTAAAATATTTGAAAATTGTGTATTAAAATTAAATATTAGGTCAACAACCTCGTTATTGTTAGTATCCACTATCGGTCGATTAATCGGTTTTCGGCCAGTGTGTTCCAACCTAGTTATGGTTAAAATACACACTATCGGTCGATTAATCGGTTATCGGCCAGCGTGGTCCAATCTAGTAATCGTTAAAATCCACTATGTGACGATTAATCGGTTATCGGTCAGCGTGGTCCAACCTAGTTATAGTTAAAATCCACTATGTGACGATTAATCGGTTATCGGTCAGTGTGGTCCAACCTAGTTATAGTTAAAATCCACTATGTGACGATTAATCGGTTATCGGTCAGTGTGGTCTAACCTAGTTATCGTTAAAATCCACTATCAGACAATTAATCGGTTATCGGTCAGTGTGGTCCAACCTAGTTATCGTTAAAATCCACTATGTGACGATTAATTGGTTTTCGGTCAGCGTGGTCCAATCTAGTTATCGTTAAAATCCACTATGTGACGATTAATTGGTTTTCGGTCAGCGTGGTCCAATCTAGTTATCGTTAAAATCCACTATGTGACGATTAATCGGTTATCGGTCAGCGTGGTCCAACCTAGTTATAGTTAAAATCCACTATGTGACGATTAATCGGTTATCGGCCAGCGTGGTCCAACCTAGTTATTGTTAAAATCCACTATGTGACGATTAATCTGTTTTCGGTCAGCGTGGTCCAACCTAGTTATAGTTAAAATCCACTATGTGACGATTAATCGGTTATCGGCCAGCGTGGTCCAACCTAGTTATTGTTAAAATCCACTATGTGACGATTAATCTGTTTTCGGTCAGCGTGGTCCAACCTAGTTATTGTTAAAATCCACTATGTGACGATTAATCTGTTTTCGGTCAGCGTGGTCCAACCTAGTTATCGTTAAAATCCACTATCTGACGATTAATCTGTTTTCGGCCAGCGTGGTCCAACCTAGTTATAGTTAAAATCCACTATGTGACGATTAATCTGTTTTCGGTCAGCGTGGTCCAACCTAGTTATCGTTAAAATCCACTATCTGACGATTAATCTGTTTTCGGCCAGCGTGGTCCAACCTAGTTATAGTTAAAATCCACTATGTGACGATTAATCTGTTTTCGGTCAGCGTGGTCCAACCTAGTTATCGTTAAAATCCACTATCTGACGATTAATTGGTTATCGGCCAGTGTGGTCCAACCTAGTTATCGTTAAAATCCACTATGTGACGATTAAACGGTTATCGGTCAGCGTGGTCCAACCTAGTTATCGTTAAAATCCACTATGTGACGATTAATCGGTTATCGGTCAGTGTGGTCCAACCTAGTTATCGTTAAAATCCACTATTTAACGATTAATCGGTTATCGGTCAGCGTGGTCCAACCTAGTTATCGTTAAAATCCACTATGTGACGATTAATTGGTTTTCGGTCAGCGTGGTCCAACCTAGTTATCGTTAAAATCCACTATGTGACGATTAATCGGTTATCGGTCAGCGTGGTCCAACCTAGTTATCGTTAAAATCCACTATTGGACGATTAATCAGTTTTCGGCCAGCGTGGTCCAACCTAGTTAGCGATAAAATCCACTATGGGACGATTAATTGGTTTTCGGCCAGCGTGGTCCAATCTAGTTATCGTTAAAATCCACTATCGGACGATTAATCGATTATCGGCCAGCGTGGTCCAATCTAGTTATCATTAAAGTCCACTATCGGACAATTAATTGGTTATCGGCCAGCGTGGTCCAACCTAGTTATCGTTAAAATCCACTATGGGACGATTAATCGGTTTTCGGTAAGCGTGGTCAAACCTAGTTATCGTTAAAATCCACTATTGGCTAATTAATCGGTTATCGGCCAGCGTGGTCCAATCTAGTTATCGTTATCGGTAAAATCCACTATTGGTTAATTAATCGGTTATCGGCCAGCGTGGTCCAACCTAGTTATCGTTAAAATCCACTATTGGTCGATTGTTTTTATGCTAAAAGCGAGTTTTTTTTACTTGTTAATAGCCGAACGCGGACAATGTACTAGTGATTGGCTTGCTTTCAGGAATTTTACAATTTTTCCGATTTAGTTCAGCAAATTTTCTTCATATTTTGCTTAGTTCAAATGTATATCTTAGATTGAAATAGGTGGCTGTTATATTATAGCTGTAAAAGTTGGCTTCACTAGTTATTGAATATATTTTGCACATTATAAATCATCTGTATTGTCATTGGTTGAGTACCTGTCATGAGCTCCTCAGCATCATGCTCTAGATCGATGCCGTTCTTCGTGGCGACGCGCTCCAAGATCCATTTAGAGCGGCTGTACTGCTGAGTCGCAAGCAGCCAGCGAACAGATTCTGGGAAAATCCTGGAGCATGAAGGATATACTTTACTTTATTATGATCACAACATATTACAGGCACAGACCTAATCGAATCTGGACCAAACACACATCGCTGAATCAAGTAAAGAATGAAGTGCTTCCATGTGTCATACGATGATAAATATCGTCTCTGGTTCCACTTTACATTAAGGTCTCATTTGTTAACATTAACTAACATCAACAAACAAAGAGCAAAATATTGTAACATATATGCATGTATGAGATGAGTCTCCAGTCTCATCATGTTTTTTGTGTCATTTTGTTAATATCATTTAACACAATGATAAAATGTTTTATCATGCTTTTTGCATTAGTATTTTGCTTACATGACTTTTAGCCTAATTTAACACATTGTAGCATGTCTCCAACATGAATTAGCACATTGCTAGCATGTTTTAACCCAGATAGCAAACTGACATTGAATCAACGTGGAAATATGACATCGAAACAACGTTGATCTGACATTGTTTTGCTCATCGAATTAACGTTGAACCAACGTCAGGCGCCTCATTCTTTCAAAACTAACGGAAAATCAACTTGAAATCAACGCGTTGTTTCAACGTTATGAAAGCAAACCAATTTTCGATTTTCATTTAGCTTTGAAGAATGCCGCGTCTGACGTTGGTTCAACGTTAATTCGATGAGCAAAATCAACGTTGTTTCAATGTCATGAGAGACGTCGTTTCCACGTTGATTCAATGTCAGTTTGCTGTCTGGGAACATGTTGCTAACATGATTTAACAAATTGTAGCATGTCTCGAACATGAATTAGCACGTTGCTAGCATGTTTAACATGTTGCTAGCATTATTTAACAAATTGTAGCATGTCTCGAACATGAATTAGCACATTGCTAGCATGTTTTAACATGTTGCTAGCATGATTTAACAAATTGTAGCTTGTCTCGAACATGAATTAGCACGTTGCTAGCATGTTTAACATGTTGCTAGCATGATTTAACAAATTGTAGCATGTCTCGAACATGAATTAGCACATTGCTAGCATGTTTTAACATGTTGCTAGCATGATTTAACAAATTGTAGCATGTCTCCAACATTAATTAACACATTGCTAGCCTGTTTTAACATGTTGCTAGCATGATTTAACAAATTGTAGCATGTCTCGAACATGAATTAGCACATTGCTAGAATGTTTTAACATGTTGCTAGCATGATTTAACAAATTGTAGCATGTCTCGAACATGAATTAGCACGTTGCTAGCATGTTTAACATGTTGCTAGCATGATTTAACAAATTGTAGCATGTCTCGAACATGAATTAGCACATTGCTAGCATGTTTTAACATGTTGCTAGCATGATTTAACAAATTGTAGCATGTCTCCAACATTAATTAGCACGTTGCTAGCATGATTTAACAAATTGTAGCATTTCTCGAACATTAATTAACACATTGCTAACATGTTTTAACATGTTGCTAGCATGATTTAACAAATTGTAGCATGTCTCGAACATGAATTAGCACATTGCTAGCATGTTTAACATGTTGCAAGCATGATTTAACAAATTGTAGCATGTCTCGAACATGAATTAGCACGTTGCTAGCATGATTTAACAAATTGTAGCATGTCTTGAACATGAATTAGCACGTTGCTAGCATGTTTAACATGTTGCTAGCATGATTTAACAAATTGTAGCATGTCTCGAACATGAATTAGCACATTGCTAGCATGTTTAACATGTTGCTAGCATGATTTAACAAATTGTAGCATGTCTCGAACATGAATTAGCACATTGCTAGCATGTTTAACATGTTGCTAGCATGATTTAACAAATTGTAGCATGTCTCGAACATGAATTAGCACGTTGCTAGCATGATTTAACAAATTGTAGCATTTCTCGAACATTAATTAACACATTGCTAACATGTTTTAACATGTTGCTAGCATGATTTAACAAATTGTAACATGTCTCCAACATTAATTAACACATTGCTAGCATGTTTTAACATGTTGCTAGCATGATTTAACACATCGCCGTTATTGAACAGTTAAATGAATAATGGTTGATGGTAAATAGTTTGTACATTGGAACCTGAAAAAGTTTGCTTGTGTGTGAAAAAATTACTGTTATTGTTGAAGTACTTTATTTTTAGGCTTTTAAGCCCCGTATCCTCCAGACTGCTAAAGGTACGCTGTGCTATATAATCCTCCTAATGTGCTAATTTGGTTCTTTGTTTTGAAACGTATTTGAAACCGATAGATCTGCTTAATGAAGTGTGGAAACAGTAGTGCACTGACGTGTTTGCTGCTCGCTTCAGTTGCTGCAGTATTGCTGTAAACGCAAACACAATTAAAATCAACAGTGAGATGTTGGTTGGAAGAAGGGCAGCGGCACTTACCAGATGTAGGACAGCATGAGTAAGAGTGGGCAGATTATAACCACTTGCAAAATCTGCCAATCCCGACAGAGGGCAGCGAGTCCGGGCATGAGCAGCTGACCCGCCAACACCATGAAGTTGGCCACCATGGTCATGGAGAAACGCCAACCCGGCAGACACAGCTCAATCCCTGCAGGCCAAAAGCACACCATCACATCGACACAACTCAAACTGAAGCCAGTTTAAAAACCATTTCAGCATAATATGACTTTATTTAAGCTTCTAAAGATCATTTAGGCCACACTGACTTGTAAAAGGTTCAAAAACACTGTTTCAGAGAGTTTTATTCACTTTTGGTTAGGGATGGACAATATATCTGTGTATATTTGACATGGACTATGAACTGAAGTGTTGCAAAAGTGTGTGTAAATTTAGGAATTTGTACAATAAAAAAAAATACAGGAATGTTACATCAGGAAAATGATGATAATTAAGTGTAGCTATAGATAGGTATTACTGAAAACGTCTGGTGATTGAGGTGAGGGTTGGGGTTGATCCATTCATAAAGCAGCTGTTTCTTTTACTGGGCACAAATAGGTACAGGTATTACAAGATTTTTTCTTCTTTCTTCTTTTTCTTTTTTTTGCGTTCATGGAAATAAAATATTATGTTGTAAAATGGCAAGAACTAATAAATAAATAAATAAATATCGGTATCAGCCGATATATGTTCATTTGAAATGTTATCGATATCGGCCCAATAAGAAAATTTGTCCAATACATTAATATATGCTTCAAATAAGGAAAATACAGGTCAGTGCAACATGTACAGCGCAAGTCTGTCATATCGGCTACATACAGTTATCATGAGAACGTTATACTTGTGTGTTTGGGACATGGCTTCATGGGTTTTATAATCAGGCTCTCAAAACTGATATAAACATTTGGATTTAGATTAATCAGCCAATATATCAGTTATCGGCTTTCAATTATAAACGATTATCGGTATCGGCCGATATATATGATCATTTTTAATGTTATGGATATCAGCCCGATAAGAACATTTGTCCAATATATTAAAGTCGATAAGTACTGTATTATTTCCTCCAGATGTGCACTGTTCAACATGATGGGTTTGAATTGCTTCAAATAAGGAAAATACAGTAAAGCGCAAGTCTGTCATATCGGCTACATAAAATTATAATCAGAACACCATCATAATTGTGTGCTTGGTACATGTCTAGACTAATGATTTTGTAATCAGGTTGTTCAAAAATATATCGGTTATCAGCTTTCAAATATAAAGAATTATCGGTTATCGGTATCGGCCAAAATGTGTCATATCGGCTACATAAAATTATAATCAGAACACCATTATAATTGTGTGCTTGGTACATGTCTAGACTAATGATTTTGTAATCAGGTTCTTCAAAAATATATCGGTTATTGGCTTTCAAATATAAAGAATTATCGGTTATCGGTATCGGCCAAAATGTGTCATATCGGCTACATAACATTATAATGAGAACACCATTATAATTGTGTGCTTGGTACATGTCTAGACTAATGATTTTGTAATCAGGTTGTTCAAAAAAATATCGGTTATCAGCTTTCAAATATAAAGAATTATCGGTTATCGGTATCGGCCAAAATGTGTCATATCGGCTACATAAAATTATAATCAGAACACCATTATAATTGTGTGCTTGGTACATGTCTAGACTAATGATTTTGTAATCAGGTTCTTCAAAAATATATCGGTTATCGGCTTTCAAACATAAAGAATTATCGGTTATCGGTATCGGCCAAAATGTGTCATATCGGCTACATAAAATTATAATCAGAACACCATTATAATTGTGTGCTTGGTACATGTCTAGACTAATGATTTTGTAATCAGGTTCTTCAAAAATATATCGGTTATCGGCTTTCAAATATAAAGAATTATCGGTTATCGGTATCGGCCAAAATGTGTCATATCCGCTACATAAAATTATAATCAGAACACCAATATAATTGTGTGCTTGGTACATGTCTAGACTAATGATTTTGTAATCAGGTTCTTGAAAAATATATCGGTTATCAGCTTTCAAATATAAAGAATTATCGGTATCGGCCAAAATGTGTCATATCGGCTACATAAAATTATAATCAGAACACCATTATAATTGTGTGCTTGGTACATGTCTAGACTAATGATTTTGTAATCAGGTTCTTGAAAAATATATCGGTTATCAGCTTTCAAATATAAAGAATTATCGGTATCGGCCAAAATGTGTCATATCGGCTACATAAAATTATAATCAGAACACCATTATAATTGTGTGCTTGGTACATGTCTAGACTAATGATTTTGTAATCAGGTTCTTTAAAAATATATCGGTTATCGGCTTTCAAATATAAAGAATTATCGGTTATCGGTATCGGCCAAAATGTGTCATATCGGCTACATAAAATTATAATCAGAACACCATTATAATTGTGTGCTTGGTACATGTCTATACTAATGATTTTGTAATCAGGTTCTTCAAAAATATATCGGTTATCGGCTTTCAAATATAAAGAATTATCGGTTATCGGTATCGGCCAAAATGTGTCATATCGGCTACATAAAATTATAATCAGAACACCATTATAATTGTGTGCTTGGTACATGTCTAGACTAATGATTTTGTAATCAGGTTCTTCAAAAATATATCGGTTATCAGCTTTCAAATATAAAGAATTATCGGTTATCGGTATCGGCCAAAATGTGTCATATCGGCTACATAACATTATAATCAGAACACCATTATAATTGTGTGCTTGGTACATGTCTAGACTAATGATTTTGTAATCAGGTTCTTCAAAAATATATCGGTTATCAGCTTTCAAATATAAAGAATTATCGGTTATCGGTATCGGCCAAAATGTGTCATATCGGCTACATAACATTATAATGAGAACACCATTATAATTGTGTGCTTGGTACATGTCTAGACTAATGATTTTGTAATCAGGTTCTTCAAAAATATATCGGTTATCGGCTTTCAAATATAAAGAATTATCGGTTATCGGTATCGGCCAAAATGTTCGTATTGGTTCATCCCTAATTATGGGAGTTTAAAAACACTGTAATTAAAAGTAAAACACCCGATTCAAAGGCTTCTGTCCTGTCATCTGTCTACAGTGAACTCAAATGCTCATCATAAGGACAGACCAATACTGCAAGATCAGATGATGGCAAACTCGCAGAACATGCATCAGCCCTGAACAGCTTTTTCAGGAAATCCTGCAACAATCCCTCAGAAGAGCCTGGAATGTCAATGAGGAGCAACCAAAGGATCCTCTGTGCTCACAAGAGCTCGAGCTGAAATCCTGTTCACAATGATGAGACCACTTCCTTTCTCACATAAACTGTAGATCATTGGATTACTACAACATCCTCCTGAATCTGTTCAGTAACCAATGTTATTTCTCTCAGTATATATAACTCTTTCAAACATTAAGTCAAGTTTGTGTAATGCAACCCCAGTTGCTAGTTGCAAGTCTAGTCCCGGACTAAAATGCATGTTTGAGCGTTTTTAACCGAGAGCATATCTTAAAAAAGTCCCCCTGTGGTGTAAATCCAGCGTTTAATGTTGTTTATGTGTGTATGTGGTGTTTTTAATACACTTTAAGACAAACCATTCATAAGTGGACAGCATTGCTCCTTAAAACTGCAGTGAACCAAAGACAGTCTCAAAAACACGCTTTGGTGTTTCTGACGTCACAAACCACCTTGTAACCAATCAGATCAACGTGTGATCGTCAACCAGAGTGAGTGAGTGAGTGGAGGCGGGGCTCATTTGCATATTCATAGAACCACACATGCCAAATGAGGTGAAGGGTGTCGAGTTACATTCAAGATATTTTAAGTAGAGCCCGACCGATAAAGGATTTTGAAGGCCGATACGATACAAATATTTTTGGGTTTTAAAATCCGATATATCGGCCGATATTTTATTTATTTTTTTAAACTGGACATGATAGTCACAAATTTTGTCATGCTTATTTGAGTTAAGGGAACTGATGGGGAGGATCTTTTAATTGTTATTCAAGCGATCTATCGTGACCAACTCAACGAGTGTTGCCGACAGGAACGGTGTAGAGGGCCCTCTGGTGGACAAACTATACAACTACAACACTCGTGACATGGTTCAAGCGTGTTTCGTCTGTTTTTATGTTACAGTATTTTTGAAATATTCATTTATCGGCCTTTATAACTCCCGATACCGATATTTTGGAAAATGCCTAATATCGGCCGATAATATCGGTCTGGCTCTAATTTTAAATATATAATTTTGGTGATCGAATTTTGACACTTCACCAAATTTTACTATATTTTAAGGACAGTTAGCTCAAGCACATTTTTAGGCCAAAATTTCACAAAAATGTTTGAAATAATACAAAAGTGAAGTATAGTTTGGCCTTGAGTCAACAGATTGGGCTTTCAAGCGAAACACAATTTAATAAAGTGTCTAATGTGTGTTTCGAAAAGAGCTTGTTGTGCCATTTCAAACTGAGTATATAAAGCAGATAATGTGCTTGTAGTTTTGGAGATTTGGTAAGAAGATTATGTGAATGCTTTCACTGAGTTTGCCTCAACTTTTAGTGTGGACCCAACTGTAAAACAAACAATAACAACATTACAAGTCTAAATTAACGGGGTTAAGGCCAGACAGAAACACACAGTCTGTTAAAACCGTAGTGATTTGCTGGTTTAACTGCCGGCTGGAGACACACGTTTGGTTTGAGGATAAAACACATATCAAACACAATGTTCACACACTCACAGCGTTCGGCTGGCCTTGCGTCTGTCAGAGCAGAAACTAATTCATTAAAAGAAGCTACAACATGCTGTGTTTTACTGCTTTAGCCACAGCGAGGAGCTCGACGCATGGTGATTCAGCTTTAACTTGTGTTATAAATAGCAGAACCGTCTTCTGAGAAGATGTGTGGCTTAGCAACACCGAGGGTGACACACACTGAACGGCTGGTTTCAAGAAGTCAGATGACACGCACACACACACAATATTCCCAATATTATGAACAATTCCATTATATTTGAAGGACAGATTTTGACATCCTAAAATATGATTCCCTTACAGGCAAAAGAGCCGAAATCTGATTTGCTTGATACAATTAAAAATATCCTAATAGATCTACATAGATCTCTGAAATGAATTTTATGCAATTTGTATTAATTTCTATTAAAACAAGGCAAGGATACTGAATGATTTTTAGTAATGTAAAATGACAGCACATAGTCCATATCTCATATTTTTTACTAAACATGGTCACAGATGGGAATATCCGAATATGCAAATGATATGCAGATGAGGATATGCATACAGTAGTAACACGAGTCGTGAGCTCATATATGTTATTTGGGGGTTATGTAACTGGGATTTTTTAAAGGGATTGTGTACTTTTGTTAGTACACACACTTTTGGGATGAAATGTTCTGCAGGTTTTACACACGAGGACGCTGGAGTGAACGGGAAACACATCTCAAACACGTCTCAATGCTAGAGTCAGCATCTCCACTGGAACTGGACTTCTCTCTCGCTTTTGGGAAACCTTCATGCCTAATTTCTTCAAAAGCCTCCAGTAAGGCAGCTTATTAGGTTTTGGAGCAAAGCCCGAAAGAGAGACCCTTGAGCTTATTAACCATCTGATCCAAATCCCCCACGACCCCACAACTCAGCTGCTCGTGGAAAACACACACACACGTTTACTCAGCTGTCTAAATGGGCACATTCCTTCGACGTAATGTTTTTATATTGTACTGTATATTCTTCCTCTTACACCAAACCCCTAAAGCTACACACACACACACACACACACACACACACACACACACTGTATGTTGTTAGGACGACAAGAAGTTTAAAACTTACAACGGCTGACAGAAAAATCCATTAATGCAAACAAAACATTTTCTAACAACCCAGATCCCTCACTGAAACAAACAACCCAGACAAACAACCCAGATCCCTCACTGAGTCAAACAACCCAGACAAACAACCCAGATCCCTCACTGAGACAAACAACCCAGACAAACAACCCAGATCACTCACTGAAACAAACAACCCAGACAAACAACCCAGATCCCTCACTGAAACAAACAACCCAGACAAACAACCCAGATCCCTCACTGAGTCAAACAACCCAGACAAACAACCCAGATCCCTCACTGAGACAAACAACCCAGACAAACAACCCAGATCACTCACTGAAACAAACAACCCAGACAAACAACCCAGATCCCTCACTGAAACAAACAACCCAGTCAAACAACCCAGATCCCTCACTGAGTCAAACAACCCAGACAAACAACCCAGATCCCTCACTGAAACAAACAACCCAGGCAGACAACCCAGGCAGACAACCCAGATCCCTCACTGAGTCAAAAAACCCAGACAAACAACCCAGATCCCTCACTGAGACAAACAACCCAGGCAGACAACCCAGGCAGACAACCCAGATCCCTCACTGAGACAAACAACCCAGACAAACAACCCAGATCCCTCACTGAGACAAACAACCCAGACAAACAACCCAGATCCCTCACTGAGACAAACAACCCAGACAAACAACCCAGATCCCTCACTGAAACAAACAACCCAGACAAACAACCCAGATCCCTCACTGAAACAAACAACCCAGACAAACAACCCAGATCCCTCACTGAAACAAACAACCCAGACAAACAACCCAGATCCCTCACTGAGACAAACAACCCAGACAAACAACCCAGATCCCTCACTGAAACAAACAACCCAGACAAACAACCCAGATCCCTCACTGAAACAAACAACCCAGACAAACAACCCAGATCCCTCACTGAAACAAACAACCCAGACAAACAACCCAGATCACTCACTGAAACAAACAACCCAGACAAACAACCCAGATCCCTCACTGAAACAAACAACCCAGTCAAACAACCCAGATCCCTCACTGAGTCAAACAACCCAGACAAACAACCCAGATCCCTCACTGAAACAAACAACCCAGGCAGACAACCCAGGCAGACAACCCAGATCCCTCACTGAGTCAAAAAACCCAGACAAACAACCCAGATCCCTCACTGAGACAAACAACCCAGGCAGACAACCCAGGCAGACAACCCAGATCCCTCACTGAAACAAACAACCCAGACAAACAACCCAGATCCCTCACTGAGACAAACAACCCAGACAAACAACCCAGATCCCTCACTGAGACAAACAACCCAGACAAACAACCCAGATCCCTCACTGAAACAAACAACCCAGACAAACAACCCAGATCCCTCACTGAAACAAACAACCCAGACAAACAACCCAGATCCCTCACTGAGACAAACAACCCAGACAAACAACCCAGATCCCTCACTGAAACAAACAACCCAGGCAGACAACCCAGGCAGACAACCCAGATCCCTCACTGAAACAAACAACCCAGACAAACAACCCAGATCCCTCACTGAGACAAACAACCCAGACAAACAACCCAGATCCCTCACTGAAACAAACAACCCAGACAAACAGCCCAGATCCCTCACTGAAACAAACAACCCAGATCCCTCACTGAAACAAACAACCCAGACAAACAACCCAGATCCCTCACTGAGACAAACAACCCAGAAAAACAACCCAGACAAACAAAACATCTCAGACAAACAATCCAGACAAACAACCCAGATCCCTCACTGAGACAAACAACCCAGACAAACAACCCAGATCCCTCACTGAGACAAACAACTCAGACAAACAACCCAGACAAACAACCCAGATCCCTCACTGAGACAAACAACCCAGACAAACAACCCAGATCCCTCACTGAGTCAAACAACCCAGACAAACAACCCAGATCCCTCACTGAAACAAACAACCCAGACAAAAAACCCAGATCCCTCACTGAGACAAACAACCCAGACAAACAACCCAGACAAACAAAACATCTCAGACAAACAACCCAGACAAACAACCCAGATCCCTCACTGAGTCAAACAACCCAGACAAACAACCCAGATCCCTCACTGAAACAAACAACCCAGACAAACAACCCAGATCCCTCACTGAAACAAACAACCCAGACAAACAACCCAGATCCCTCACTGAGACAAACAACCCAGACAAACAACCCAGATCCCTCACTGAGTCAAACAACCCAGACAAACAACCCAGATCCCTCACTGAAACAAACAACCCAGACAAAAAACCCAGATCCCTCACTGAGACAAACAACTCAGACAAACAACCCAGACAAACAACCCAGATCCCTCACTGAGACAAACAACTCAGACAAACAACCCAGACAAACAACCCAGATCCCTCACTGAGACAAACAACCCAGACAAACAACCCAGATCCCTCACTGAGTCAAACAACCCAGACAAACAACCCAGATCCCTCACTGAAACAAACAACCCAGACAAAAAACCCAGATCCCTCACTGAGACAAACAACCCAGACAAACAACCCAGACAAACAAAACATCTCAGACAAACAACCCAGACAAACAACCCAGATCCCTCACTGAGTCAAACAACCCAGACAAACAACCCAGATCCCTCACTGAAACAAACAACCCAGACAAACAACCCAGATCCCTCACTGAAACAAACAACCCAGACAAACAACCCAGATCCCTCACTGAGACAAACAACCCAGACAAACAACCCAGATCCCTCACTGAGTCAAACAACCCAGACAAACAACCCAGATCCCTCACTGAAACAAACAACCCAGACAAAAAACCCAGATCCCTCACTGAGACAAACAACCCAGACAAACAAAACATCTCAGACAAACAACCCAGACAAACAACCCAGATCCCTCACTGAGTCAAACAACCCAGACAAACAACAGTGAGTGATCTGGGTTGTTTGTCTGGGTTGTTTGCCTCAGTGAGGGATCTGGGTTGTTTGTCTGGGTTGTTTGTCTCAGTGAGGTATCTGGGTTGTTTGACTGGGTTGTTTGTTTCAGTGAGTGATCAGGGTTGTTTGTCTCAGTGAGGTATCTGGGTTGTTTGACTGGGTTGTTTGTTTCAGTGAGGGATCTTGGTTGTCTGCCTGGGTTGTTTGTCTGGGTAGTTTTTTCTCTGTGAGTGATCTGGTTTGTCTGGGTTGTTTGTCTCAGTGAGGGATCTGGGTTGTTTGTCTGGGTTGTTTGACTCAGTGAGGGATCTGGGTTGTTTGTCTGGGTAGTTTTTTGTCTGTGAGTGATCTGGGTTGTCTGCCTGGGTTGTTTGTCTGGGTTGTTTGACTCAGTGAGGGATCTGGGTTGTTTGTCTGTGAGTGATCTGAGTAGTTTGTCTGGGTTGTTTGTCTCAGTGAGGGATCTGTGTTTTTTGTTTGGCCCGAGGCTGACACTATGACCTTCCTCATAGTCACATGAGTCACTCATGGCTTCATGCAATCATGTCAAATATTCCAATACATTCCCTCCTGTGTCATGAGGGCGAGTTCACGAGAACAGAACATGCTTTTACTCAGCTCGAACAGGTAGAGAATAAGGCTAGTAATGTGTTTAAGTTGGACTGACTGATATAAAATGTACATCTTCAATGCAATGCCGTGTTAATGTGAAGCAGGTGACATCTGTGAGTTTATTTATTTATGATTTAACGCCATATCAGCAGCAATAGCTATATTCATAGCAATCAACAGTATTTCAATAAAACAAATAATGATGATTACTATCAATTCAAAACATTGTTTACAATAATTTAACAATTTTCTTTAAAAAAATCAGACATATATACCAACAGTAATAATAACATTTACATGGAATCTTTCCATTTAATATTTGTCCGGTATTTCAAAGGATTCCAGGAGAAACCTTTTTAAAAATGTCCATTATTACATTTTCTGAATAAAATCATTTTTAAAAAAAAGGTATTCTATTAAAATATGTTTTACACTCACGAAATTCTTACACAAATCACAAACCGGTTTGTGGCATGAGTAGATTTGTAATGGTTTAACAGTGTTTCTGGGTCTGGCATACATACAGACAGAGGAGAGAGAGGCGTCTGAAAGTGAGAAGTGACATGTGGCGTTAGAGTCTGGGTCAAAGGTCACAGATAAACAGCTGTTGATTCAGCTCTGAAGAACACGGTCTCAGCACAACAGCTGAACTTTACTCCGCTCAGCGTGCAAAACACAGACTGCACATCTCCAACGTTACAGAACTGCTAAAGATTTCATAGCATGAACATAATCAGAGAAGGAATAAAATACATTTTTAACAAGAAAATAAAACAAAATGCAAGAAACCAAGACATGTTTCCAAGAGGGGCCATTTCTCTGAGCATCAGTCTCGGCTAATCTAACCCCATAATGACCCGAACCACAGTGTTGTTATCTAGGCCATCTCATTATCTCAAGACACTGAATGTAGACTGAAAGGTCTCTGTCCATGCGCACACAACGCTACATGATTAAATCTGTGAACTCATTAGCTAAGGATTTCAAGCAGGAGAGAAATGTAACACTTCTTATGTGTGTGGGAAATATAGCCCGGAGTCGTCTCCTGAGACATCATGGATCGTATTCGTAATACATTTAAAATTATTTGCCATTAAAAAGGTAATACAATTTAAATCAAAATGCCCATGATATTTAAGCATATAAGAGGTTACTCTTCAATTAATACAAACTGCAAGTTTCCAAAATTCCAGTTTAATTCCAGAGTTTTTGTTTTTCAACCTTGAAATTGTCACGTTTTTTTATGTGATGTCATGATTATCCTCTATGGCCCGTAACATGTGTATGTAAATTATGTTTATGCTCATATTTGTCCATCTGTTACTGTTACCAGGGAATGGGAGAGGCAAGGCAGTTTATTAACCAAACACTCAAATAACTAGTTAAACAGAAATGATGCTGGTACAATAATCCAAACAGGGAAACATACATCAAAGCATGGAAGACTATAAGAATCCAAAGAGGGAACAAGAGGCAACAATCCAAATAGGGAATGGAAACGCAACAGCTTTAAAACGAAAAAACAACATGTACAACAACTACAGACTCGAAGGCTGTGTCCGAAAACTGCTAAATGGACACATTTCAAGGTCCAAATGCAATGTTTCTGAGATCCCTTCATCTGATTGATTTCTGAAGGCAGCATAGACGTATCCTTCACTACCTTTGATATCCCACAATCCTCTACTTTCCATTCTGTGACAGTTGAGCTAGAAAAATAAAGATGGCGTCTGGAAGTTGTTTTCCAATCAATGTTTTCCACTTAAGATGTCATTTCTAGCGAGAAATTGCTATTGTAGTCATTAAATATTCACTTTAGTTTTCACCGAAGTACTTTGCTGTAGATCGTTAAAACGTTACGCAGCCTCAGAAGTCTGTCCGAAATCAGGTTCGTGAGGTTCCTTCGTGCCCAACCGCTGCCTGCAGAGTCACTGTCTGATAGGGCAGCGAGGCAACAAGTCACGGCCTACACTTTCAGACGCAGCCAAAGGATAACAAGGCACAGGTGAAACTAGACATATCAATGCAACAGATGATCAAAACAAGGGTCTTAGAGCCCAAAGCACGGGGGAAATCGTGACACCCCTACACATTTGAAGAGCGGCTTCCAGACACTCAACAACAAACCAAACCTCCAGTTGGGTGGAGCCGTGGAGGTGTGCCAGGGCTAGGGGGTAAAGAAACTGGGATACACCAAGGTGAAACCAACAAAGCAAGCCACCACCACTGGATCCCACCAATGTGGAGCAGAAGACCACCACAGCCGAGCAGATAGGACTGGGGAGAGTCCAAAAGTGGCCTCCATGGCCATGACCAGATAGGCAGATAGTTCAGAAACAACCTCTTTGGATGTAATAGGGTCGGTAAAGAGTTCAGAGACGGTCTTCTTGGTCGTATCCAGCAGGCAGAGGTTTCAGGGATGGGTTACTTGGCCGTGACAGGACAGGGCAAGAGTTCAGAGATGGCCTCCTTGCAATACCATTGTGATTAAACCACAAAGCTGTCAGCGCCGATAGTTAGCAAGTGTGCTAACATGTAGCGCAGATATTCTTCGGGTGACCCGACCGATCCCATTCCCTGCCCTTAATTATTTCCACCTGTCCTTGTTCTCTCTCCTTTATATTCTCATCTTGTTCTCAGTTATTTGGTAAATCGTTCCCTAAGTCAGTCTCGCCTGGTCTAGTTCAGTCAGTCCTGTTGTATTAACTCTAGTCCTGTCCAGTCTAGTTCTTGCCTAGTTCTGTTCCTGTTTTGTTCTTTTTAGACAAGTCATTTGCAAACATAATCATTTAGAGAAAAACAAAGCCTTTAAGACCCAGCAGAAGCCTCTCGGGTTGCTTTGGCAGTGGGCGGGACTAATGTGAATGCAGTAATCCCATTGGCTATTGCTCACCTTTCGCGGTTTATGCTTGATTTCAGCGAATTACTTCAGGAAAATAGGACTGATTTTGGCCAACATTATCAAATGACCCTTCCCTGCTTGCAATGCACATCACAAGTTTTCAAATATTAATAGTTAACTTAACATTGCAAAGGTATTGATACCCTCATTTAGACATCAAGACAATAATCGGAATCACAAAATGCTTGACATCAGTTATAGCAAATAAACGACTCTGCACATTAAGCAAATATTAACAAGTGTTGTTGAGAGAAACTGTTTGCTATGTTCATCAGGCTCAAGGGTTGGGCTTACCAGGGAAGACATTTGCATAGCAACAGCCATTCTCCCCTTCACACACCACGTTTGAATAAGAATAATATACGAGCGCTGCCACAAGGTGATTATCAGTCACAGATTAGGGTATGCTCATATGGACTGATGTAATATGGGACTTTGGCAGCCCCTGGTCCTTTCTGGTGTACTGAAAAGGCCCAACATGGATGTCTGACTTTGAGGAAAAGTCATTTGAGTGCTGAATGTCGTAAGGACAAGTAGTGAAAAGCAGAATATTTCAAAGTAGCATGAACAACATGGAATCAGCACTACTCAGCACAGCATATCAAAATATCAATAATAGTTATCTGGTGTTGCACAGGTCGCACTGTAGAAATGATCTCAAATAAAACTCTGATTGGAGTACATTGTAAAAAAAATACGAAGTTATGAAAACGTATATTTTTACATTGCTTTAACTCATCAAAATAAGTTTTTTTAGAGCCAGACCGATATATCGGCCGGCCGATATTAGACATTTTTCATAATATCGGTATCGGCAGTTATAATGGCCGATAAATGAATATTTAAAAAGTAAAATAAAAACGGACGAAACACGCTTCAATCATCTCTCCTTGGCCTGTTATATTGAAAATGTATGGTTTACAACTTGCAGTATCATCAGTGGAAGACTGCTAATGAGCTTGGAAACCACAATGAACTTTTTCTGCCTAAATAAAGTAATGATTACTGTATTTATAACTAGCATATCTCTAGTTACAGTCCCTGCATTGTAAAAATGTAAGTTATACTTGCGAGGAGTGAACATTTAGATATAGAGAAAAAGTACCAAACGTATCTTGTGCAGAAAAGTTAGCTTTTCTTTTACACGTGTGTGAAATCCAACAATATTTAATAAAAAAAAAATATCGGATTTTAAAACCCAAAAATATTGCATCGGTATCGGCCTTCAAAATCCTTTATCGGTCGGGCTCTAGTTTTTTTAGGCAAGGCACACATAACTCATTTTTTTAAGTCCGTCTAATGTAATTTAAGTTGCGCTGACTTAAACATCCAAGTTGATTGTACTTAAAAACGTAACTTTTTTTCCAGTAGAAATTAGACTTTTCATTCAATGTTTTACTTGCAGTTTCTTTGTAATTGTTTGCGAAATTTAATTTTTTCAATACCGTTTTTTATTGTATAATTTTATTATCACCCATTAAAAACGTCAGAAGCACGCCATTAGTTCAGGCCGGTCTATTTTTGGAGTGCTTTTCAAGGTAGATGGAGTTGAGAAATTACTATGACAAGTAAACTGAAAGGCCACCGTAGCCACTTTAACGACAGACAGTCAGGTGACCCTATTACTGCAGCGCCGGTGTTCATCTAAAGAGGATTATCACTCATCAGAACATGTCTTCACTGTTAAGCATGCAGAAGGTCACCTTTACTCTACGGGTAATCCATCTCAATGAATATAACCAACTGAAGAGACAGACCCTAATTGACCTTTGTGTCTGAGGGGAAGACCACAAATCATATATATTGAGTTAAAAACCGTCTAGAACAAAGAAATCAATACGGCCAACAGCCAAACGAACAATGGTTTTACTAACTAATACTAACAAAGAAGAGATCATATTTCAAACAAAAGTCATAATCACAGTCCTGTTCGCTCTAGAGGAACAATGAGTTTCAGATGAAGGTCTTTCTCCATCCATGCGCCCAATGTTTTGAACACCCTGATGCTTTTCCGTGGCTCCTAAACATTGACCCACATCATTAAAGTTATCACAGTGGAAATACAAAGAGGCCATTGTAAAGTTGTCAAATGCCAATATGTATGACAGGTTATTGTGCATATTTAATGTGAATGCAGCTGTAAGCAATGCAAGTATGGCCGTCTGAATGCATTGCCTTGAGGAAGCAATGAAGAATGATGTCGTCTGAAGCCCAGCTCTTAATAAAGCAGTTTAATCTGAGAGCTGACGACGGTGTTGGGTTACTCACTCAGAGCGTAGAGAGACAGCGTGATCCCTGCCAAGCAGAAGCCCTCGAAGAAGCGCAGGGTGCCGAACATCGGGACGTTGACGGAGAAGGCCACCGTCATGCCGAACACTATCATGAAGAAGACGGACAGGATCAGGACCGGGTGCCGTCCGAACCTGAGGGTCAGAGAAGGAGAAGTGGAGCATTTAGAGAACGCCGTACACCGAGTGCTTCGACTGCTTTGGCTTTAACCAAACATTCACCCTGGAGTTAATGTTGCTAATGTGGTATTCTGGATTGGCAACCATATTTAAATGCAGGACTGAGAAATTCATGATGTTGATGATTACAATATTGCCTTTTAATCCACTATGAGCAGTTTAGAGCGGGTCGATAGGATATTTTACATAAACAAAGTGAGATTCGCAATGTAATAAATATGGCTTAGTGGGATTCTACTGTGTGTTGGTCATTCCTGCAATTTGGTGACTTTTGAGCTTGGAAACAAATCATGTTTTTGTGTGGAAAGGACATGGAAAGCGTTTTAAAAGTCTAATAGATCAAGCATAATCACCTACACAGTACGATATATAGACACTTGTAGGCCTAAATCGGGTCATGGGGTCTAAACGACCCCCAATCGACTTTTACTTAAGAAAAAAAAGGTTCCCTTCATCTCAGTGGAATAAGATTTTGTGACTTTTCATACCTTATCTATCTATACACACACAAAAAACAGGGCTTGATTCGGTTGTTCTGAAGGTACCGGTATGTAAAAAATTTTTACACTTCTGGTCTGCAAAATGAAATGAATGGGAAATGTGAAAAAAAATGTGTCAAAAAAAATTTTTTTTTTTAAATCCGGCATAAATCTGAATATTTTTACACAGAAATGAAGGCCTAGTACTAGAGCATAAATGCAATGTATCAAAAAAATAATATTTCATATGCAAGCTAATGGTGTAGTTGAGGAATTGTGTGGTATATGGATACAAAAGTACTTTGTATCTCCAAAAACACAGCATTAATGAATAGATGAGAAGTAAACAAAAAAAATTATATATTATTTGTATGATTAAAAATGTATATTTTTTGTACAATTACTCAATCAATTGTTGGGGTCGTATAGACCCAGAAGTGTAAACAGGAAACCAAGTCCATTTGCAGGTTAAACAAATGACTGACATAAATAATCAATTCTGCGGTTCTTACTGTCCTTACAAACTCTAATTCACATGGAAAAGACTTTTATTGCTCACTGAAGCGGGAAGTAATTCATTACATTTACTTAAGTAATGTTTTGCTTTAACTTTTTTACTTTAAGTGGGTACTTCTTACTCTTGACACTTGTTAAAGGTCCCCTGACATGAAATTTTGACTTTCTGAGGTTTTTTAACATTAATATGAGTTCCCCTAGCCTGTATTTGGCTATATATGTCTTGAATCTCCTCTGTATGATGTCATACGAAGGAAAGGTTTGGCTCGCCCATGAGAAAATGAGCTGGAAGTACGAACACATCAGCGTGATTTGAGTTTTTCCTCGTGAGATATCATGTCTTGCATGGCAGTTGCTCAGTGTTCGGATGTACAAATGAACACAAAAGTATTTTTTAGTTCCTTCATCCGAGTCTCTAAAGAGAAATAATGGGTTCATTTTATTTTCTATGGAAATGCGCCGACTCAACTCCCAAAGTTTTGTATGGTCCAAACATTTCACCGACGACTCGATATCTGTAATAGTAAAAACGTATATAAAAGCTGTAGTAAAAGTATTTGAGAGAGTTTCACATGTAATATGTAGCTTTTTAATGTGCAAGCGGCCAATCACAGCAGTGGGTGGTTCCACTGAAGACTCACAGCCAATCACAGCAGTGGGCGGTTCCACTGAACCCCACAGCAGACACGCCCCTTCAAATCAGAGGCTAAAATCAGGCTAGGAAAAATGCCTTTTATTACTAAATTATGACTATTTTTAATCTAAAAAACATACTAATATTATAAGGGCAACTCAGGAAACATGATAAAATAATAAAATAACCCCATGTCAGGGGACCTTTAAACAGTGAATATCATTTCATTCATGTGCACATTAGCATCGTCTCTCTGAATCACTCATGTTTATGCTAATAGCTTTTGAACCATAAGGGATAGAAAAAATTCTAAATAAAAATAGAAGAAAATCAACTTTTCGGATCATCTTCAGGCTACGCTGGCGAAAAGTTTTGGAAATCAGGGTGATCAGTCAAACGGTTCTCGAATTCAACGAAAAGCACGCCAAATTAAACGTGAGGCTATATCTCCACAACGCTCTACACAATCTGACCAAACTCGGCGTGTGTTATGACAACCATGATCTGAGGTTACCTGCACAGTTTCGGTGCAGTGCCACCTAGTGATCAGGAGATATGAAAAATGGCTGTTTTTGCTCGTAACCTCTAAGCCCTTTGCCCAAACATCACAAAACTGGCCTCTTTAGATTTGGTGCAGCATGCCGAGTCCTATGATACCCAATATCCCCATATTAGCCATTTTTAATTATGTCATAAGATGTTTACGTTTGACGAACGCATTAACGTATCGCTATGAAACTCTGTATGTGGCGTCGGCACCAAGGAACTCGAAGCGTTTTGAGACAGCGCCACCTTGTGGTCATAGAATTATAATGAAATTTCAAAAAATGCTAATGGGTTTTGATTAGTTTTGTCTACTATAATAAAACGTATGATAGTCTTAATAGATTCCTTGGGTCATGCAGAGAACACGTATACCAATTTTGCCATAGTCGGACAAACTTCCTGCGCACAATGATGTACTTTTTCGATCTCCTCCTAAACCATTGGTCCAATTTTACCCTGATTTGAGTCAGATCATCTTCAGACCGCACCGGCAAAATGGATTTCGTGTCAATAGACAAAAACGCTTCATTTAACACATCAACAAAGTTGACAAAATGACTCTGAGGCTTTATTTCTTCAATGGGTTGGCAAATTGACACCAAACTTTGCATGTGTTATTGTCACCTCACCCTGACCACACACCACATCAATCTGGCCACAGCGCCACCCATTGGTCAAAAGTAATAAACAATTAAATCATACGTTTTTTCAACCATTATAATGAAAATCCTCTAAAATGTCTTAGATTACTCATTGTTGCAGTTAGTCTGATGCTTGCACAACTTATCGCTCATTCCTTGAGCTTGGCCCTGATAATTGTCAACAGATTGTTTAAAATACATTGCCTTAAGCAGTTATTGATTTGTCTTCTTCAAATGAACATTGCTTGGGGAAATATCATATACTATATTGCAAATATACAACTTGTAATGAAAGTTGGGACACTATTTGGTCACATGTTGACGGCACTGGCGATGGGACAATGTACCGTATGTCTACCAGCACAATGACTGTGACAAACATGCAGCAAATACACTTGCAAACTGTTAAAATGAGAAACATTTGGAAACAATGAAGTATTTCTCCTAAATGTGGGAGACTATAAAACCAGCTCTTCAATATGAGCTCAAGTATACCACAGCTATTTAAAAAATAAATACATATTTGAACTATTTAGCCATTTTATTTTAATATTTGCACATAAAAAACATTATGCTATATCTATTTTGACAAATCAGATTTTCCCCCATCCATTTTTATAGTTATTACGGTCAATCATTGCGATTTGGGAATCAGTCCTGTATTTAAATATCTTTGTCACTCCCAACACTTTGACAACATGAAAAATGCAACTTTTATTCAAAGTACGAATGGTTTATAAACAGAAGGAGTGCATAGAGATCTCTCTTATAAACACTGAGCAATCAGTTTGGTTGCTGTTAATCAGGGTGTGTTGCGTCAGCACCTCACGTTCGGCTTCATAAATCTCTGAGATGTAAATAACACAGGCTGTGTGTGTGTGTGACACAACGGTGAAGGATTACTGTGAGAGGCAATCTGAGGCAATGGAGAAGTTGCCATTTGTTTAAAGACAAATCAAATGAATCCATTAAACATCTCTTTCACACATGGCTGTAGGTTATGAAACTATTAATATTAATACAGAAACCACTTAACGAACCACTAAAATGATCCTGTTAACATGGTTTTTGGACATCTGAAGTAACTAGAAACTCACTACTTCTAATAAGTGGATACTTTTTTTTTACACTTCCTCAAGTAATTATTAACGTCATAATTTTGCTTCTACTTCTGGTTACTCTGACCACCTGTATCATGTTTGGGACATTGTTATAATGAAGAGAAGTTACTCTTTAATGCATTAATATCTGAAAGAAAATGAGTTTTGTTTCAAAAATATAAGAAAGTAAGACATTTTTAGACATACTCACCAATCTGCCAAAACTCCCAACACCAGATATCCAAAGATGGAGCCGACCAACAGGGAAAACTTGGCGATGTGAACGATCCAGGCGGAGTCGCACACCAGACTCCACTGTCGGGACAGGAAAATGGCTTATTATTCAAGACATTTCAAGCTTTTCTGTCACCACATAATCATAATCATTCAAATCTGCCATTACTGTTAACAATATGGTGGCTCTCATTCGTTTTTCCAAAAGGATATGAACATTTCTGCCGATACCGATAACTCTTTTTATTTGAAAGCCGATAACCGATATATTGGCCAATTAATCTTAATTAAAATTTTTACAGAGCCTGATTACAAAAACAAAATTCTCACCATTAAAAGCCATGTACCAAACACACAAGTATAATGAAAATCATTTAAAAATCATTAAAAATCATTTAAAGAAAGTATTTGTCAACTTAATTTTGACATTAATTTACAGTTTTACTCCAGACATAGGCTAAAATATAATATATATATATAGATATATATATATGAAGAGTTCAGATGCAAAAGCCTCTAAATGCCATTTGAAATTTTCTTCTTTAATGATGATTTTTATCAAACTTGTATATTTAAGTTCAGTAATTTCACTTAAATAACAATTAATAGGTAATTATCATTGCCATTTAAGTGAAATCACTGAACTTAAATATACAAGCTTGATAAAAATGATCATTCTAGAAGAAAATTTCAAATGGCACTTAGAGGCTTTTGCATCTGAACTCTTCATATATATATATATATATAAATAATCGGTTCAAAATATCGGTTATCGGCCTATTTGATCTGTAATAATCGGTATCGGCCCTGAAAATCACATATCGGTCGACCCCTAGGCTCTAATTTGTTTTTCCAAAAGGCATGCACCGATATGAACATTTTTGCCAATACCGTTAATAACCGATAACTTTATATTTGAAAACCGATAACCAATATATTGGCCAATAAATCAAAATTACATTTTTTACAGAGCCTGATTACAAAAACAAAATTCTCACCATTAAAAGCCATGTACCAAACACACAAGTATAATGTTCTCATTATAACTTTATGTAGCCGATATGACAGAATTTCACTGTATTTTCATTATTTAAAGTGATTCAAACCCATCATGTTGAACAGTGCACATCTGGAGGAAATAATACAGTACTTATCGACTTTAATATATTGGTCAAATTTCATAACGATAACGTTCAAAATGATCACCGATACCGATATCGTAATGATATGGTACGATATTTTTTTTTTTTTTTTTTCTTAATAAATAATCAACATGATTGTACTTAATTCAGAATACTTTTTCTTTGCAAGAACAGGTGGTATACTTACAAAGACCACACTAACACATACAGACACACATTGAAAAAGCCTATTCACAGGTGTGTTTGTCTCCTATAATGATCCATCAGGAAGTGTTTGATAATAGGGAGTCACCAAGATAAGGTGAGCATTTGGCACGTCATGTGATTTCAACATAGCGGCCACTGAAAATGTAGTTATGTAAAACTGATATTCTTCATAGACATCTGTGAGGCTTGTCCATGCCAGATTTGCTGGGTTGTCGGTGGTTGTTTACAGGCTCTAGTCTTTTTATTTGTTTGTTTTTTGGATAAAAGTTGTATTTCATGTCTGTTTCAACTCTTTAATGCCTTATATATTAAATAAAATTGTGAGATGAAAAAATAAGATTTATTCAGAGGCCCAAATTTGGTGCAGATGCTGATATTTATAAGGCCAAAAAGTTGAAAGTCTGATGCAATGCAAATTAATTAGATCTTTATAACTGTAAAGGAGCATATACTTGCATAAAGTGCATATAAATATCAATATCTGCCAATAATATGTCTTAGCAAGATGAGGAAATGCTTAGTTTTATGATCAGAGCTCTGTCTTTTCAAAACATATAATGCAATACAGTGAACAAATAAACCTTCCTCAAAATATAATCAAAGAAATTGTCTAATATAATCAAAGAAAATGAAGCTGATTCAGTCCAGTAAAGGGTGCATCTTGAAATATCACTAACAATCAAAGTTATTCTTGTTTACATTTGAAAAAAGACACGTGAACCACAATATTGTACTTTTTTACCTTTTGATATAAATATGATATATTTTACTAGCTAACACAGTCTGGATTGTGTGTGACAGGTTTATGGGTGAAGTTTTGATCATGTTGACCAAAAAAAAAAGTGAAAGCACTGACACAACGATGCAGACAATCACATGACCACTCACAGAACAGCTGACACTAAATAACCTTTAAATGAACGCCGTTTCCCCTTTTATTCTGCAAACCACTGGCTGACCAACACAAAAAAAAAAGTTGGTTTGCACTTTGATATGTTGCACAAATGCCCTATAATGCTGAACAAAAGCGAGATATCACATTTTCTAGAGGAACAACACTGGCTCCGCTAGCCGAAGTGTGTTTAATCAGACGTGTGTGTTTGCAGCTCCACAGACACAAAGAGAAACGCTCTCCTCTATTGTGTGATGGCTGAGCCACGCCCGTCACATGCTTCAGGATTAAACCTTTCTCTCACACACACACACACACACACACATTACTCATTGGCACCGTCATACAGTGTCATTGTCTTCTTCCGTTTGGTTTGTTTGTCATGGCTGAGTTCTAGTTCATAGTTGGTTGCCATGGTTTCTGATTGGTTACACACCTGATTCCTGTTTCTCTGAAGCGTTTCTATAGCAACACTGTCAACACCTAAATGAGGTCAGGTGGTACAAGTAGGAGAAAAATCCCAGTTTACAAGTTGCAATTATGAGTTGTATGAGGAGGACGTGAACGCTAATTAAAATGTTGATGACAGTAATTAGGCCATGTAGTGAACTTCGTTTGAACATTCGCTGCGTTGATTAAAGCCTCTTTGTATTAAACCACACACAACCATGACTATCCAGAATAGGTCTTTTTTATTATTATTATTATTTTTCTTTATACATATTTTGTAGTGACTTAAACAGAGGATTGCGTTCAGATAGAAGTGTAATTTACTTTAATAATACTAAGATGCTTAAGATTTCTAACAAAACATTTCATATTTAACTATTTTGTCTAAAAATTGGCATTGCATCAAAAATACCTCGTCATAATTTTGATGAAATCTGCTACTCAAATAATTGGCAACAAAATATTGAAACTTTTTTCAGTTAGTAAAAAGATTAAATATTCACTTCCCAAAAACTTGGTGACCTGTCAAACCAGACGTTTGGAAAAATCGCAAAAGTTTTTATATTTTTGATACAAGTCTCTCCTGCGCTACTAAGACTGCATTTATTTGATCAAAAAACAGTGAAATATTTTTGTAATTTAAATTGAGAGAGAACTGCTTTCATTCATCAAGGACATGTTAAATAGTAACATTGAAGACATTTATATTGTTACAAAATACTGTTCGTTGAACTATTCAGCAAAAATCCTGAAAACATGCAAAAACTGTTTGTGTGTGTGTGTGCATATTTGTATGTGTGCATGAATTATATGCTATATTATTTTCTCTCCTTTTCCAAACTAATAAAAAACTAAAGTTACAAAAAATGTGGACATTACATAAAATCGTAAAATAATAGTGAATGATGATCCTTTCATTACATTTATTTGAGTTTTACACAAACTGTAGTGTTGTTGACTGAGTTGATTGACATTATTTTCAACAGGTATTATAATTATATTACAAAAACTACAGTGCAAAAACTAATATCAACTCATACTTTTGTCTCTTTTTAGGATGGGCTTTTTTGAGTTTTACTTACTTTCAAAAGTTGCATTTTTGTATTCTGTCAATTCAAATACATTGGATCAATTGGATAAACAGTGAATAAAGGTTAGGGTTTATTATTAGATACAGTATAGGTACCATGGTAAAAATAAAGGGAAGTAATAAGGGCTGTTTTACATAAACACACAACCTCACAACTAACTCTTCAAACAAATGTGTGTTTGAGAACAGAGAGAGGCAGAAGAATCATTACAGAGTCGGAGAGTGAGATGATGATGTTATAATAATAATGTCAGTATATGTAAGCTTGTACACTCGGCAGCCGAGTCTCTCACACACAGATGAATGAATCGGGGAAAAGGGAAGATACGCAGAGAAGAGAAGAGACTGCCGCATAGTTTCTGCCTGGCAACAGACCGGCGTGAGAGCCGACACAGGCAAGCCCTCGCTCCGATGCCTTTATGAGTTTATGATTGAAAGGAAAGAACCACACGAGAGACAGGAAAGGAAGTGAGACGCTCAGACAGTGAAATGAAAGGCAGCGACTCTCAGATGTAGTTTCAGACTGTAGGAATGGTCTAAGCTCAGGGCTTCTGGCTCTGTTTGTGCCACAGATATGTAGTGCAACTGGATATTTGAGGTATTTCGTAAAGGCAAACTTAATGAAGAAGTTCATCGTCTAATTGACTGGTCTAAAGAGGGCCGACTGAGACTTGAGGAGTGGTGAAGGTCAGAGGTTATCAGAATTTCATTTCCTGAACAGACACTAATATCGTATCGTGGCTCAAGTATCAGGATAATATCGTATCGTGGCTCAAGTATCATGATAATATCGTATCGTTTTGGGGGTCAAGTATCATGATAATATCGTATCGTGGGTCAAGTATTAGGATAATATCGTATCGTGGGTCAAGTATCATGATAATATCGTATCGTGGCTCAAGTATCAGGATAATATCGTATCGTGGGTCAAGTATCAGGATAATATCGTATCGTGGGTCAAGTATTAGGATAATATCGTATCGTGGGTCAAGTATTAGGATAATATCGTATCGTGGGTCAAGTATCATGATAATATCGTATCGTGGCTCAAGTATTAGGATAATATCGTATCGTGGGTCAAGTATCAGGATAATATCGTATCGTGGGTCAAGTATTAGGATAATATCGTATCGTGGGTCAAGTATTAGGATAATATCGTATCGTGGGTCAAGTATCATGATAATATCGTATCGTGGCTCAAGTATCAGGATAATATCGTATCGTGGGTCAAGGATCAGGATAATATCGTATCGTGGGTCAAGTATTAGGATAATATCGTATCGTGGCTCAAGTATTAGGATAATATCGTATCGTGGCTCAAGTATCAGGATAATATCGTATCATGGGTCAAGTATCATGATAATATCGAGTATCAGGATAATATCGTATCGTGGCTCAAGTATTAGGATAATATCGTATCGTGGGTCAAGTATCATGATAATATCGAGTATCAGGATAATATCGAGTATCAGGATAATATCGTATCGTGGCTCAAGTATTACGATAATATCGTATCGTGGGTCAAGTATCACGATAATATCGTATCGTGGGTCAAGTATCAGGATAATATCGAGTATCAGGATAATATCGTATCGTGGGTCAAGTATCAGGATAATATCGAGTATCAGGATAATATCGAGTATCAGGATAATATCGTATCGTGGGTCAAGTATCAGGATAATATCGTATCGTGGGTCAAGTATCAGGATAATATTGTATCGTGGGTCAAGTATCAGGATAATATCGAGTATCAGGATAATATCGTATCGTGGCTCAAGCATCATGATAATATCGTATCGTGGCTCAAGCATCAGGATAATATCGTATCGTGGCTCAAGTATCAGGATAATATCGTATCGTGGGTCAAGTATCAGGATAATATCGTATCGTGGGTCAAGTATCAGGATAATATCGTATCGTGGGTCAAGTATCAGGATAATATTGTATCGTGGGTCAAGTATCAGGATAATATCGAGTATCAGGATAATATCGTATCGTGGCTCAAGCATCATGATAATATCGTATCGTGGCTCAAGCATCAGGATAATATCGTATCGTGGCTCAAGTATCAGGATAATATCGTATCGTGGCTCAAGTATCAGGATAATATCGTATCGTGGGTCAAGTATCAGGATAATATCGTATCGTGGGTCAAGTATCAGGATAATATTGTATCGTGGGTCAAGTATCAGGATAATATCGAGTATCAGGATAATATCGTATCGTGGCTCAAGCATCAGGATAATATCGTATCGTGGCTCAAGTATCAGGATAATATCGTATCGTGGGTCAAGTATCAGGATAATATCGTATCGGGGGTCAAGCATCATGATAATATCGTATCGGGGGTCAAGTATCAGGATAATATCGTATCGTGGGTCAAGCATCATGATAATATCGTATCGTGGGTCAAGTATCAGGATAATATCGTATCGTGGGTTAAGCATCATGATAATATCGTATCGTGGGTCAAGTATCAGGATAATATTGTATCGTGGCTCAAGTATCAGGATAATATCGTGTTGTGGGTCAAGTATCAGGATAATATCATATTGTGGGTCAAGCATCATGATAATATCGTATCGTGGGTCAAGTATCAGGATAATATCGAATCACCGCTCGAGTATCAGGATATCGTATCGTGGCTCAAGTATCATGATAATATCGTATTGTGGGTCAAGTATCAGGATAATATCGTATCGTGGGTCAAGCATCATGATAATATCGTATCGTGGGTCAAGTATCAGGATAATATCGTATCGTGGGTCAAGCATCATGATAATATCGTATCGTGGGTCAAGTATCAGGATAATATTGTATCGTGGCTCAAGTATCAGGATAATATCGTGTTGTGGGTCGAGTATCAGGATAATATCATATTGTGGGTCAAGCATCATGATAATATCGTATCGTGGCTCAAGTATCAGGATAATATCGTATCGGGGGTCAAGCATCATGATAATATCGTATTGTGGGTCAAGCATCATGATAATATCGTATCGTGGCTCAAGTATCAGGATAATATCGTATCGTGGGTCAAGTATCAGGATAATATCGTGTTGTGGGTCAAGTATCAGGATAATATCGTATCGTGGGTCAAGCATCATGATAATATCGTATCGTGGCTCAAGTATCAGGATAATATCGTATCGTGGGTCAAGTATCAGGATAATATCGTGTTGTGGGTCAAGTATCAGGATAATATCGTATCGTGGGTCAAGCATCATGATAATATCGTATCGTGGCTCAAGTATCAGGATAATATCGCATCGTGGCTCAAGTATCAGGATAATATCGTATCGGGGGTCAAGCATCATGATAATATCGTATTGTGGGTCAAGTATCAGGATAATATTGTATTGTGGCTCAAGTATCAGGATAATATCGTGTTGTGGGTCAAGTATCAGGATAATATCGTATCGTGGCTCAAGCATCAGGATAATATCGTATCGTGGGTCAAGTTTCATGATAATATCGTATCGTGGCTCAAGTATCAGGATAATATCGTATCGTGGCTCAAGTATCACTGAACTATCACGATAATATTTTATTGTGGCCTCTGGTGATTCCCAACCCTAAAGTCCATACAATGTGTTTTGCTCTAACAGAAAAGATCTCCAAATGTCAAAGATTTGTGTTAAGACTGTTAAGGGATTTGAAGCAAGGTGGGCATCATGCAAAAGTGCAAACATATCCACATTGCTATGATCAGATGCTTTATTGACTGCTGTTTTCTCATCGCTGACATTTTTGTTGTTTTTTCAACACGGTAATGATTATTTTGTTGAGTGTATTCAACTAAACGTTGCTCAACCTTAACAGCAAATCGCTGCAAAGATATTTCAAACTTATTTTTACACCTATAATGAAAGACTGAAACAGAAAATTTGCCACGAGAATATCGGGGCCTTAAACAATTGCATACAGTAATGTGATGACAAACACACACACAAATATACAATTTCTTCATAAAACAAAAAAAAAAAAAACAGGAGAAAAAGAAACCGTTAAAAAAAGGTATAAGCCTAAAGGTGGGGACACACCAAAGAACTAGCGCTGATGAAAGCCGACCAGAGCCAAGGGTGTTAAACACACGCCGACCGACGCTCAAAAACGCCCCGATGATGCCGATCGTCAGCTTGGTGCGTCCCGGCCTAAGATAAGGAGATCATTCAGGGTCTTGGCTTGTTGCAATGCATGTGGGATTGGGAATGTGCTTTCTTGTCATCCATAGTTCTGTCTTCATGAGAGAAAGACAGATAGAGTAACGAGAGAGAGAGAGAGAGAGAGAGAGAGAGAGAGAGAGAGAGAGAGAGAGAGAGAGAGAGAGAGAAAGGGGGAATTGTACTTGCTGGTGTTGGAGGCAAAAAGGGCTTATTGTTTTTAGCCTGTGAAGATGCGTTACTGTGAACAATGACAAACCATACATTGTATTTAGAGGGATTAATAACTGTAAACATGCAAATTAATCATAGTATTCACAGATTTATGAGAAATACAGTCAGTAGAAATTAAAACACACAAATAAAAGCAATCATCAGAATAGTCATCATTCCTATACGAGGATGACGTGATAATTGATGAGGGAGCATCATTCACTCTACATGAACTACTAAAGTACAGCAGCGAAACGTCTTCAGCAAACACACACACACACACACGACTCAAATACTAAGCGCCATATACGATGCTTTTGCAAAAGCGTAAATATCCAACGCACATGGCACCCTTTAACGTCTAATGAGACGCTTCGGTTATGGTTAAGTTTAGGTATGGTGTAGGGTTAGGGTTAGACCACTAGGGGGCGCCTTCTGCTCAAATATATCTGCGTCTCATTTGACGTTAAAGGGTGCCATGTGCGTTGGATATTTACGCTTTTTCATATATGGCGCTTTGGGATGAGAACGGGCTCAGTGTTTTTATACTGTCAGTGTATTTCTTTACGCTCAGTTTAAGTCTGAAGAGAAATCTGTGAATATGTTGTGTTTCAGACTAAAAGATCAAGTCACACCAACTGATAAAGGATGAGTGAGTTGATCTGGACAGCTGGGTAAATAAAGTGTGTGTGGACGGGTCTCAGCAGAACACTGGAGCTCAGGTTTCCATGTCCATCACGAGCTGAACAACACCAGCACAGCTGCTTTAGCAGAGGCCATGCGTGTGCTTTAAAAAGCCCTCCGAAAAACTGATGATGATGAACAATACACAACGTTATTTCGTCATATTCCATCTGCACATTCACAGCGTTTTTAATGCCTGTTGTGTGTAACAACTACGGTAAGTTCAGTTTTTTTCTATTTCTACTATCAGTAGCCACCTATTTTTACGGTGATTTTGGGATAAAAAAAAAAAAACTAGGGCTTTCAAACGATTAAATGCATCCAAAATAAAAGTTTGTGTTTACATAATATATGTGGGTGCACTCTGTATAATTATTTTTTAGATATATATATATATATATTTTTTATATTATATTAAACACGCATATATATATATATATATTTTAAATTATATTACACACATATATATATATATATATACACACGTGTATATGTCCTCTTCTGAAGTTGATCCTCTAACACACTCTACAAGTAATTGAATTAAAATCTGCCGATCCAATAGGAAATCATCTTCACTTCTATCATCCAAACAACTCTTGATTTCACAAACATGCATAGGCCTTGATTTATGGATATAAAGTTGTTATACAGAATTAAATTTTTATTCCCATTCAATAAAAGTGGTGTTTCTATCCTCCATTGATGAAGACAGCAGTAAATCAAGGGAACTGGTTCTTTATGATGAAGCCAGACCTTCAGCCTGACCCAGCACTGGAAACCAGTGAGAGAGAGTGATGATGATGTTCATCTCCTCATCTCATTAAAGACCAAACCTGCGGAGCCTCCGAGGAAATCAGACGCACAATCCCGATGGAGGCGCAGAATAAGAGCATGCACTACTTTCAGGGAGTCTCTCACCAGCCCGTCTCAGTCAGAGGGAATCTCTCTCGCTCATGCCAGCCATACATCATTCCTTACTTCATCATTCATTTCAGTGCAACAGCTGTGTTTCAGGTTATGCTTGTTCAAATGAGCGTAAGCAACACATCTTAAACCCTAACAGTCAAAATAATTAATTGGTTTGAGTAGGACAAACTTAAATTCAACGAATTAGTGAGTATTTAGCACTTTCTTTTTCTTTCAAGTTCACAGAACTGATGTATTTTAAGTAAACTGAACTGTTTCATTGTTTTGAGTTTTATGAAATTATTTATTTTAATTTAGACGAACTTAAGTTTAACTGAAACGGCTGGGATATCTATTTCCCAGCATGCTTTGCCGATGGCACACGAAAGAGAGCGTAAATGCTAAAATTAAGTGCAATATAATGTTTTTTTGTGTGTGTGTAAGATTAATGTTAAGTGTGAGATTTAGTAGTGATTAATGTTTTGTTATGCTAATTTAGAAGAATTTCTGTTAATGTTGGCTTTAGGATAGTTAGTGGTGCATTCAGCTTGATTTGAGAGCAAATTAACCCATTACGCTTATATAGCAAGTGCTTCTGTGCTGTTTCTAATATGTTAGCATTTACTACGTCAGCAGATTAGCTTTTAAAGCTAACTAAGTTTATACTATTAAAAGTGATTTGAGTTCTGCCAACTTATTCGGGTTTACAGTGTACTACATAGATTTAAGTTATAGTAACTAATTAGTACAATCAACAAGTTATCTTAACAATAAGTTATTGAATTACTTGGAAACAAATCAAATATTTTTTTATGCTTAAATTGTTTGAGTTAATAAACTTAAATGATTTAAGGCAATCGGTTTGAGTTGAACTAACTCATCAGGTTTTACAGTTTTCATTGTGTTCAATCTACTTAAACATGTCAAATTAGCAAACTTAATCCATTTGTGTTGATTACATGATTGATTTGTGTTGCATTAACTGAAACTGGGCGGTGCTTGTTAGATCCCAGCATGCTTTGCATACATCTGAAATAAGAGACAATAAATGTTGAAATTAAGTGACATTTTAAGTGTTTTTGAGAAAATGTGGAAAGGGGAAGACTTTATAGTGAGTAATTGTGTTTAATGTTCAATTACACTGCGAATATCAGAATCAATTTAAATGAAAGTGGGTTTGTGCATTTGAAAGGATATGGACTGATTCTTGTAAATCTTGACATTTAATATGTTATTAAGTGCTATTATTAGCTAATAGCTAGCTATAGTCTAGAAATTCATTTGAAAAATAATGTACATTTAATTTTCAGTGCGCTTTTAAATAAACTAAAGCATGTTCACTACACTTAACCGGTTAAAGTTACAGGGAAGCAAACATTGATTTGTTTGGACTATTTCACATAGATTATCTCTTTCAGTTGTGTTATCACAACACAAGCTAATTAGCATAATTAGCTTGTGTAACACCCCTGTCCATAATTAAATTAAATTAAGTTAAAGAGTATTTTTTTTAGTGTACCCAACGTGAAATTGTTACAAAACAACTAAATCAGTCTCATCTGTGCCTCCCAGTAAAGCGGCGTCTCCTTCGGGACGTGCCGAGATCCACCGGGAGATTACTGTTGTGCTTTTAATTACAGAGCATTTACAGGGAAACGCCGTTCTGGAAAAGCTGAGAAGAGCACGTGGAGGGTTATGAGCGCCGATAGCGTGTTTAACAGAGTTTACTTCATTATTGATCTTGTACTCTGTCCTTGGGGTGAATTTGGTGGATTGTTGACTAACCTAAACCTATTAAAAACAGTATATTAACATATGAAGAGTTCAGATGCAAAAGCCTCTAAATGCCATTTGAAATTTTCTTCTTTAATGATGATTTTTATCAAACTTGTATATTTAAGTTCAGTAATTTCACTTAAATGGCGATGATAATTACCTATTAATTGTTATTTAAGTGAAATTACTGAACTTAAATATACAAGTTTGATAAAAATCATCATTCAAGAAGAAAATTTCAAATGGGATTCCGATTTAGAGGCTTTTGCATCTGAACTCTTCATATGTAGAAATGCATTTTCAAACAGTTGTATTGCTGTTGTTGTCCTGAATGAGAATCCTTTTATTTATTTTATACATGGCAGAAAGTGGTCAGTTATAAAGTCCACTCGTCTTCCCAATATCCATCAGCACAGCATTCGTCAGCCAATGAAACTATTTAAACACGAGTCTTCATGTATTTCTACACCACTGTAGAGGTTTCTCTCGTGAGCTTTGACTAAACCAATCGCTAATTGTCACAACACTGAAATCATGAAATCATGGAAATAATTGGGAATCATGTAACGAGCAGTCCATTTCATTCATCTATTATACCTTTTATCATTGAGGTTCAGAAGTTCACGGCACTGTATGAATATGACATCATGTCAAACAATGATTATTACAACGAAACTGAGGGCAATCTCATAAATAGGAATCAATACTTCAACAGAGCCATAAAACCTACATGACCAACGCATTACAAATCGACAAAGTCCCTCGAATCAACACACACACCTCAAAGCCACCCTGACTCGACTGAACAAATATTGATCATTCGATATCAGAGTGTCACATGGTTTCGGCTCAGCAAAAGACACCAAATGCCATCATACATTAATTATTTCACCAGTTGCTATCCCATTAGAAATAGAGCTAAAGCAGGTGAAGTACAAAACATGAAAGATCGCACTTGATTCAGACTGTTTTCTCAACGGGATTCATGCAGGATTATTAGGAACACCTGTTCAGATTCTCATTAATGCAGTTATCTAATCAACCAATCACATGGCAGTGTCTTCAATGCATTTAGGGGTGTGGTCCTGCTCAAGACAATCTCCTGAACTCCAAACTGAACGTCAGAATGGGAACGAAAGGGGATTTAAGCAGTTTTGAGCGTGGCCGGTCTGAGTATTTCACAATCTGCTCAGTTACTGGGATTTTCACGCACAACCATTTCTAGGGTTTACAAAAGAATGGAGTGAAAAGGGCAGTCCTGTGGGAGAAAATGCCTTGAAATGCCGACTAATTCAAGCTGATAGAAGAGCAACTTTGACTGAAATAACCACTCGTTACAACCGAGGTATGCAGCAAAGACCCCAGCGGGTACCACTCATCTCCACTACAGGCTACAATTAGCAAGAGCTCACCAAAACTGGACAGTTGAAGACTGGAGAAATGTGGCCTGGTCTGATGAGTCTCGACATTCAGAATTTGGCGTAATCAGAATGAGAACATGGACCCATCATGCCTTGTTCCCACTGTGGTGGTGGTGGTGTAATGGATGTTTTCTTGGCACACTTTAGGCCCTTTAGTGCCAATCGGGCATCGTTTACACTTTTTCTCGATTGTTTACACACATTTTCTGGTACTTGAGACACAATGACCACAACATGTAACTCATTCGCCAACCCCCTGAACCAATTCTGCTAAACTACAAGCACAATTCCTGCTTTACACTCAAATTGCAGCTCTAAAACACACTTTTTTCAAAACACTACACACAATTCTCTGCATTTGGCACAGTTTTCATGCAGAAAATCTCGTTTTCACGAGGAAAACACTGCCATTCAAATATTCACACTGACTCGTCACATGGACAAACACCCGTCACACATAGCAATCAGAGCTTTAGCATAAAATACCAAAACCAAAGAGAAAATATTTTTTTATTTCTTTTATTACTGTAACAGCATAAAAAAATCTGTAGTTTTGTATGTAGACCACTGTATGTGCAACTTTGTGTATGAAATGTGGGATCTATCTCCCATTGATTTTGTGGGAAAAATTAAATATATTTGTTACCGTGTATTTGTGCGTTCTGGTTAAAAAAAGCAATATTGTCAAATATTTTACAACACACTTATGCATGTAATGTCTGTAGTAAGTGTAACAAAAATCAAACAAAAAAGGCCCGAGTCATTATGATGAATGGAGAAGAAGTGGTAACACTTTATTTGAAGGGGTGTGCATAACACTGACATAACACCTGTCATAAACATGAAGGAGTCTTTATGAATGTTTACGACTGTTATCATTAAGTGTCATTCGGTAAATTATGACACTTTTAATGCAAAGTTGACATTGTTTAAAATATCTTTGTTATGACAACTTGACATAACTGTAACACAGACAGAAATCTATTTGTTATGACAACTTGACATAACCAAGAAATCAACAGGTCTAATTATCAAACTTAAAGCAGTTATTTAGCTTTGCGTTAACAACATATGTGGTTGGTTTTGACTTTGGCCATCAGGACACCATAACTCTGTCATGAATATTTGACTCGTCCTCAAGTAAAGTGGAACACGTTGTACTAGTTATAAAGAGGTCATTAAGGGTCATTACACTGTCAAATGTCCCCTTACCTCAAGTAAAGTGGAACACGTTGGACTAGTTATGATTTCTTGGTTAATGTCAAGTTGTCATAACAAAGACATTTTAAACAATGTCAACTTTGCATTAAAAGTGTCATAATTTACCGAATGACAGCAGTCATAAACATTCATAAAGACTCCTTCATGTTCATGACAGGTGTTATGTCAGTCTTATGCACACCCCTTCAAATAAAGTGTTACCGAAGAAGTGTTTTCCATTGATCGTAGTGTTTTCCATTGAGCACATCAATGTTCAACTGGTTCTTATAAATGTCTATTCATATGATGGTTTGTGTGTGTCATTTGAAAACAAAATACCATTTTTGAGAATATATAACATTGTTTTGAACGTAAAGTTTCATTTTGCAGGAGAATTGAGGGCCAATTGTGTGAGTGTTTTTAGGTTTTGTGTTTTTTGTATTCTTTCAGAAAATGTGTGTAAACTATCGAGAAAAACTGTAAATGCCACGGCCTACCTGAGCATTGTTTCTGACCATGTCCCAATCCTCTGATGGCTACTTCCAGCAGGGTAATGCACCATGAATCATTTCAAATTGGTTTCTTGAACATGTCAATGAGTTGACTGTAGTAAAATGGCCGCCACAGTAGAGCACGTTCACACATCATAGACGTGCTTGACATAAATGACAATTGTGTGTATTGTAAATAATGTTTTTGAAGCACACTGTGCTCTGATTGGTCGGCTGGAGCAGTGTGTTGTGATTGGTCGAGCGCTTCGAGTGTGTTAAGGGAAAGTCCCGCCCCTTTCCATACTTCCATACTAACTAACTCAACCAGGCCCCGCCCCTTTATTATGCGCATAAATTATTATAATGAGGAATGCTGAGACGTGTTCCCGGAAGAAACTCAAGGGGTTCAGCAACACTGAGGAGAACTGGAGCTTTTCTCTCTCAAACACAGATGACACTGTACAGGAGAAAGCAGAACAGCTCGTTCCACAGGCTCGAGCAGAAACCAAGTGTTTCCCCGATAGTGATGTCAGGAAGAAGGCAGAACTTCTACACGAGGAGCTAAACAGGTTTAGGAGGACAGAGGTCATCGTCTGCACAACACAGCTAATACCAGATCAGTTCGAGATTAGATTAGAACAGGTTATCAAACCCAAGCTGGACCAATCAGCCGTGAGTAAATGCAATGAAGCCCCGCCCCCTGAGTCTCTCGCTCCACAGCAGCTCAGAGTGGAAAACTGTTGCACATCTTTTATGTTAATATTATGAATTGTTATTATGTGTAATTCATTTAATATCTAGAGTTTGTTCGGCTGGCGTCAACAGGCCTCGGCACCAGCGAATCATGCCAGTGTGTCCAACCCGACACCATCACTGATGAGGACCTGACCGAGACTACAACACACACACACACACACACACACACACACGTATGGCCTAAATCAGTTGTGGATATGACTCACACTCATGTTGTTTTAACCCTTGTGCTGCATTAGATTTTTAACACCGTTGAGTGCATTAAGGGCCAAAAATGGCCACATATTAAACATTGCCTAAAATAGTATATATTATTATTATTTTCCACTTTTACCAAGTTAAATCTTTTAACCAGCATCAGTCCTCATCATAACTACCAAAAATGTATTCAATTTCAGGATTTTAACCCTTTAATTACCAGTTTTGTTTGCGAAACCATCGATTTGTATAAGAGGAAAAAACACAAAAATTCAATTATTTTCAATAAACTAAATGCAAAGAGAAAACTTTAGATTTGGATTATCACAGTCTTGAATATGTCAAAGATTAGCAGCAACATTATTTCTGGTGCATTTAAAGATTTTGTGTTATGCCAGATAAAAAAAAACGACACTTAGCGCGTTAGAGACCAAAAATGGCCACATATTAAACATTGCCTAAAATATTATATATTATTATTATTTTCCACTTTTACCAAGTTAAATCTTTTAACCAGCATCAGTCCTCATCATAACTACCAAAAATGTATTCAATTTCAGGATTTTAACCCTTTAATTACCAGTTTTGTTTGCGAAACCATCGATTTGTATAAGAGGAAAAAACACAAAAATTCAATTATTTTCAATAAACTAAATGCAAAGAGAAAACTTTAGATTTGGATTATCACAGTCTTGAATATGTCAAAGATCAGCAGCAACATTATTTCTGGTGCATTTAAAGATTTTGTGTTATGCCAGATAAAAAAAAAAACGACACTTAGCGCGTTATGCCTAGTTCACACTACATGATTTTAAAATGTCGGGCTGAACTGTGCAGTTCACACTATATGACTTGCTCTCAGTGAAATCATGAGTGTTCAAGTTGTTTAGCTGTTCACACCACACAACACAACGTGATTGATCCACAACAGGAGGTAACTCACTACACGAGTTAACAACGCACTACATAGAGATACAACCACGATCGGATGATAAGAGCATATCATTTGTGACTCAATGAGAGCTGTTTCAGTACTATAATACGGTCTAAATCCTGAAAATAATCAAACAAATAACGAGTTGACAACAACACGATTCTATCTGGTCTAGAAACCATGTTTTGTAATGAAAAACCACGCAATAAAACGAACCAGAAATGACGCGAAACTCCAGAGAAGAACACAACACGCGAATATGGACGTCAGACAGAAACTAGTGCTGCACACTGTTTGCTCGACGATCTGCTCTGAGAAAAAAAAATGCAAAAAAGAAAAAGTAAGATTTACCTGGTGTCCTCAACCCATGCGTTGCTATGATTGGCTGTACTCATGACATCACTGAGATTGAGTCGCGCGACTGCTCGAGATATCTAGCATGCTAGATATTTTTCTGAGCTCGGTGACCTGTCTGCGAGCTGTCTGCGAGCTGTCTTTGATGCGTTGTTGGCTCTTTCACACTAACTGATTGGCGAGCGTTAATCGTCCGCTAATCGCCCGCGATTTGCACGCGATAACACCCTGACTTGTCGGCGACTCAACGATTTGCAAATCGGGCTTAAATCGGGCTTAAAATCACGTAGTGTGAACTAGGCTTTAGAGACCAAAAATGGCCACATATTAAATATTGCCTAAAATATTATATATTATTATTATTTTCCACTTTTACCAAGTTAAATCTTTTAACCAGCATCAGTCCTCATCATAACTACCAAAAATGTATTCAATTTCAGGATTTTAACCCTTTAATTACCAGTTTTGTTTGCGAAACCATCGATTTGTATAAGAGGAAAAAACACAAAAATTCAATTATTTTCAATAAACTAAATGCAAAGAGAAAACTTTAGATTTGGATTATCACAGTCCCACTTTGCAAAAAATCCCACTTAGCGCGTTAGAGACCAAAAATGGCCACCTATTAAACATTGCCTATTGCCTAAAATAAAGTGCATTTCCACCCATAGGGAATAAATATGTAGTGACATCATCACTATATAATGCAAATATAATGCTTTTGCTTCAAAATGAAAGGATGTTTGTGCAAAAATCATGTTTCATGTATTACTGACACGTTTTAATGGGTTTCAATGGGCCATTTTTGGTCTTTATGGTGCTGAGTGTTACTATTTGATCTACACAGTGTGTGTTATACATATTTTGCAAAGTGGGATCACATTTTTTACATGTATCCAAAAAGTCACAATTTTGCCAAATTTCATACCATTTGCATTAAAACAGCCAAAATGGTCAAAGAAATTAAACTGCAAAAGACCAAAAATGTCCCTAATGCAGCATAAGGGTTAAGAAAGATATTTTTTAATATCCTCTCATTATTTTTTGTGTACCCAGTCAAAGTCTCGGTAATAATCAATAGCTTTAGTAAATAAAGACCATAATCCACATTAATCAAGTGTTAATACGATCAGCTATAATCTAGTGCAGGGCACCTGAAATAAAAGTTTGTGTTTACATAATATGCATGTGTATACTGTATATAAATACAGAATTTATATTATATTATATATAAATATCAATAATTTATATAGAAATAAAATATAATTCTCAAATACAAGTTTGGGTATTTATTTATATATACAAAATAACATGCACAACACACACATTATGTAAACACAAACTTTTATTTCGGGTGTGATTACATATGAACATTAATAAACACTCATTAATAAAGCACATCAAACACAGTGAGCAGAAGCTCAGAGATGTTCAAGTGAGCTAATAACACGTCAACTCAAGTTAATATCATCTTTCAATGACACGAACCAAAAAAACACTGACTGTCCAATATGAATATCTCTAATATTGAATATGCTGAATCCCATCACAGCATGTGTTCGAGCGGCCATAACTGGATATGGATCATAGAGTCTAATTATATAAATACACACACGGCCATTGGCTGATCCAGGACCAGGTGCACGCGTATCTCCTCTATTCACACTGAGGACACAACTTTAATACTTTCTAAAATGGCTACACACACAGAATCACTCGCTCACTAATGTGAGCATCCAGGCTGAGATCTTCCCCAAAGATGAAGATTATATCTGAGAGTGACACTAATATGATCAACTCTTAAAGTCCACGGGGATTCCTCTTATCTCAGAAGGCTAATCCGTAGGGTTTGTTGACCCATATTCCTCATTGCACAACACACACACACACATAATGGAGAAAGGCCAGGACAGCAGTGGTTTAAAGGGTGCTGATTTATCGGTGGTTATGTCATCTGGTCAGCATGAGGGAACCCGGTGACATGACACCCCGTGACGGCTGTTCATGCAGATTACTCATATTCATCTCTGTCAGCAATGCCATTCTCCCTGTAGCGAGTGTGTGTGTGTGCTGCAATGCACGCTTTGTAAACAAACTCACCTTTATCACTCATATAGGTCCTCTAATCATGAAAATTGCCCGTTAAAGCCATGTTATTTGACAACGCCTGACAGAGGTGCAGGAATATCGCTGTTTCACACACACACACACGCACTCTTACCTTGGTCACCACATTTCTCTCCAGCCCGTTCTCCAGGTCCTTCCCGGACTGCGCACACTCGCACGGCGGCTCGGTGCTGTCGTTACCGACGCCGGTGAGCATCTCGCGCGGCGCGGCGGTCGTGAGCGCGTGGTTGTGGTTGGACAGGCTCTCGCATGATGTGTTCGCCTGAGACTGAGGCTGAGCCAGCAGGAAATTGTCCGAAAACTGGCTGAAGCCAATGAAGAGGGCCGGGATCCATGTTAACACGATCAGCTGTTTCTGATACTTCCCAAATCCGCCCGCGCTCGGCAGGACGCGGGCGTCGATGTGCGTGAGTAAGCCGGGCGCGATGCTGGTGTCGGGGGTGACGAACCCGTTCTCCGGTGGATGAGGCTCGATGTCCAGCTGATGAGACACGGCCATCACCGTCTCGCACATACTGCGGCAAACACACACACACACACTCCCCGCGCGTTCACACCGATCCGACGCACGGAGAGCTTCAGGGAGTGGTTTGCGTGTCTTCACCCGTTCACAAAGCAGCGTCACGGACTGATCGCGATCAATCAATAGAGTAAAGTCCCCGGTTCGGCCCACTGTCTGTCTGTCTCCAAACGCGTTCCTATAGTCGAGAGGAGAAACAACAACAACAACAGTGTTCAAGGACAGCGGTTCAATTCCGTGTCCATTTCCAGCATTAACTCACTCACAGCCACAGGTAACACACCTGTACACACACACACACACACACACAGACCCGCGCTGCGCGTGACATTACACGGAGACACGCGTCATGATCCACTCGCGCGCTCAGGAATCTCTCTTCTGACGCGAGAGTTTAACGCGTTCCGTCGGTGATGATCCGGACCGAGTGATGGCGGAACTCAGATCAACACCCCCGTCAACACGCACTCACTGCTGGCATTGATTAAAACTGCGTGTGTGTGCGTGCTCAACTTCTGCTGAGCCTGTATTTAGCTACTTGTGGTTTTAGAGGAAACATTATGAACCAAGCAATTATGCTCTAATAATAATAATTTAATGACATATTTTAGTGCGAGTGTGATCTTGCTGGTTCCATTATGCAGTAATGCTGCTCTCTACTGGCCAAACTGGTGGCAGGACTATTTCAATGACAAGAGCAGTGAGTCTCGTGTTATTTAGTCTGGGTGTGCGTGGTTTTACGTTACACTGCATTAAACATAAAAGTAAAAACTTACATGTAAGTTAGGCTTAAATGCATTAAAGTCATTTGTATTATGTATTTGTGTACACAAAACAAATTACCTTAATACATATAGTCAAATTAATTTATAGCGCCTTTAACAATATAAATGATTTGACATCAGTTTTACAGTGATAATAGGTACTTAAAGTAACAGAGACTGTGTGTGTGCGTGTGTGTTTTAAGCCGAAACTGTTGTAATATTTGTGGATTAGCATAATTTAAATAAGCCTGCCATCTAGTGGCGACAGTGGATCAGTCGTTACACTACAGGATTTATATTCCAGTAAATTTATAATGTATTTATGTTCCTAGAAGAGTTTTGAATTGAACATTTACATGTGGATTGAAAGGCAGTGGTTGGTTTGGACTCTTATTAACATGTGTTTATGGTTTGTGTATATATATATATATATATATATATATATATATATATATATATATATATATATATATATATTCATTGCTGCACTGCCTCTTCATTCACTGATTGAAACACACCTGACAAACATAACATTCCCGAGCCGAGAGAGAGAGAGAGAGAGAGAGAGAGACTCAAAGATCTTATCTGATTTTAGGGAATGATAATAAAGAGTATAATGTGCCTGCTGTTGATGATGATGATGAGATCAGCCCTGGCTTTTGTTGTGTTTGCGGTCAGTGTGTGAATGTTCTCCTCATGTCACACACCCTTTCATTAAAGTCATCAACCTTCGATCCCAGCCGAGTCACACTCGTGTGATATAAAGCAACTCGTGTGATATAAAATAACTCGTGTGATATAAAGCAGACTCTGTGCTTATTTATCCACTTATTTCACAGTCTCCGATCAAAAATACAAATACTGTGAAGAGGAGGCTGTTGCATGTGTCACTCGGAGATCTGTACACATGTTGCGTCTCAGTAATGATAAGGTTTGGATTTAAACATAAAATTAAAAACTTGTGGTTTGAATGTTGTTGTTGTTGTTGTTGTTGTTTTCTTGGTAACCAGATTTAACACAATAAAAGCAGCTTGACATGAAGACAAGAGTTATAACGGCGGACACTGTTTCTGTTCCAGGGGTTTGCAGGAATTATAATTATAAACTTTTAAGTTACATTTTTATTTCCATAGTCCAGTTTAGACATCATTCTAACTATCAATAAGAAACTTTGCAACTACATGTCAACTAACTCTCATTAATAGGCTATGCAACTACATTTTAATTACTTTTCATTAATATTCAACTACGTTTCAACTAACTCATTCATAAGCAACTATATGTTAATTACTTCTATGCAACTACATTTCAACTAACTCATTCATAAGCAACTATATGTCAACTAACGTTAATTAATTTGCAACTACATGTTAATTTATTCTCATTAATATGCAGTTTCATGTCAACTATCATTAATTTGCAACTACATGTTAATTACTTCTCATTAATATGCAACTACATGTCAAGTATCATTAATATGCAACTACATGTTAATTACTTCTCATTAATATGCAACTACATGTCAACTATCATTAATATGCAACTACATGTTAATTACTTCTCATTAATATGCAACTACATGTTAATTACTTCTTATTAATATGCAACTATGTCAACTATCATTAATTTGCAACTACAAGTTAATTACTTCTCATTCATATGCAGTTTCATGTCAACTATCATTAATTTGCAACTACAAGTTAATTACTTCTCATTCATATGCAGTTTCATGTTAACTATCATTAATTTGCAACTACATGTTAATTCTTCTCATTAATTTGCAACTACATGTTAATTACTTCTTATTAATATCCAGCTACATGTTAACTATCATTAATTTGCAACTACATGTTAATTACTTCTCATTAATATGCAACTACATGTTAACTATCATTAATTTGCAACAACATGTTAATTACTTCTTATTAATATGCAACTACATGTGAATTCTTCTCATTAATATGCAGTTTCATGTCAACTATCATTAATTTCCAACTACATGTTAATTCTTCTCATTAATATGCAACTACATGTCAATTATCATTAATATGCAACTGCATGCTAATTACTTCTGATTAATATCCAACTACATGTCAACTATCATTAATATGCAACTACATGTTAATTACTTCTCATTAATATGCAACTATGTCAACTATCATTAATTTGCAACTACATGTTAATTACTTCTCATTAATATGCAACTACATGATAATTATTTTTAATTAATATGCAACTACATGTCAACTATCATTAATATGCAACTACGTCAACTATTATTAATATGCAACTACATGTTAATGACTTCTCATTAATATGCAACTACGTCAACTATCATTAATTTGCAACTACATGTTAATTACTTCTCATTAATGTGCAACTGCATTTCAACTATCATTAATTTGCAACTACATGATAATTATTTTTAATTAATATGCAACTACATGTCAACTATCATTAATATGCAACTACGTCAACTATCATTAATTTGCAGCTACATGTTAATTACCTCTCATTAATTTGCAGCTACATGTCAACTATCATTAATTTGCAGCTACATGTTAATTCTTCTCATTAATATTCAACTACATGTCAATTATCATTAATATGCAACTGCATGCTAATTACTTCTGATTAATTTGCAACTACATGTTAATTACTTCTCATTAATATCCAACTACATGTCAACTATCATTAATATGCAACTACATGTTAATGATAGTTGCATATATATATATTACTACATATATATATTAATTTGCAGCAACTATCATTAATTTGCAGCAACTGTCAACTATCATTAATTTGCAACTACATGTTAATTCTTCTCATTAATATGCAGTTTCATGTCAACTATCATTAATTTGCAACTACATGTTAATTACTTCTCATTAATATGCAAATACATGTCAACTATCATTAATGTGCAACTACATGTTAATGATAGTTGCATATATATATTACTACATATATATATTAATTTGCAGCAACTATCATTAATTTGCAGCAACTGTCAACTATCATTAATGTCATTAATCATTAACTACATGTTAATTACTTCTCATCAATATGCAAATACATGTCAACTATCATTAATGTGCAACTACATGTTAATTACTTCTCATTAATATGCAAATACATGTCAACTATCATTAATTTGCAGCTACATGTTAATTACTTCTCATCAATATGCAAATACATGTCAACTATCATTAATTTGCAAGGCTTGATATTTTTGTGTAACCTTTACCATGTGCACTCTCAGGAACTGTTTAGTTTTAATATGTAATTATGTAACTAATAACAGTTTACACACGATTAAAAGTCTGTTAAATAGGTGATATAATTAGCTTTTTTAATGGCAGGAACCCAAAACTCAATTTTTCTCAGCTTTTGTGTTTCGTGATTGTGAAATCCACGTCTGAAGAGGTGAGAATGGGCTGGTCTTGATGAAGTCATGATGTGTGTGTGTGTGTGTCATCTTCTGAGGTGTCTGATGTGTGTGTGTGTTATTTTCTGAGGTGTCTGATGTGTGTGTGTGTTATTTTCTGAGGTGTCTGATGTGTGTGTGTGTTATTTTCTGAGGTGTCTGATGGGTTATCAGCTGCTGTCGATCACTGAAGGGTTTATCCACATGATGTGTTCTGTACCTTGACCTTTTCAAGTTCTGCTATAGTACACACAGTAACACTTGCTTGCAAAGAAACCGCATCCCTCCTTCAGTTGTCAGGTTTTATAAAACATGCAATCTAATCAGAATGCCTGGCTTGCTGGGGATTTTGGCAAGCAGAATCTCTGCCAAGGGTGTGTCAGAAGAGTGTGAGTAATGTGTGTTCATGAAAAGCCTCACGCATTGAAAGAAAACACAACAAGTGGTAACAGAGCAGCTGGCTGCAGACATGAGCCGGCCACACCTGAATCACTGAGGCGTTGGCTCACCTTTATGACCCAGCCCTCGTAACACATCAAAGTTGTGTTCTGTTGAGTAGTTACTGCATAAACAAGTGTCTGAAGGGTTGATTCTTGAAACAGTCTTTCGCACAGCGTTTATAAAACATCAAAAAATAGCACAAGATTGATAAAGATTGTGTGGTTGAAGGCTATTTGCAAAACGATGAAAGCTAACGATTGTCTGCAACCGTGCCGATTAGTCTGAGACTGAAGGGGTGGTAACACTACACTTCTCAGTCCATTAGCTCTTCACATGCCAAATGCTTCGCCTTGAAGTACACATCAACATCATTGGAGATAATCTCGATAAGTCGTGGGAGAAGTGCACTCAGAATAGTGCTCACTTCTGCTGGATCAGCTGGCTACTGTGTGACATCAGAGACCAATGGTGTGCTTTGTATACTGTTTACGCGACACGGGCGACTAAAAACGCAAAACGCTTGATGCGCTTTGGCCGTTTATTTATACGACAACTATAGTTGGGCGCCTGAAAACACAAACTTTTGAAAACCGTCTCCGTGCAAACAACCAAACGTGCAACATGACATCAGGACTTTTGCGTAAACATACACGCCACTTTCAAGTCAAGTGGCGTGTTATCTATACGCATTTTGAGCAACCCGCGTGTATGTACACGCCGTTAAATGTCTGAGCGAAACGAAGCAAACTGTAGATCTACATCTGGGGAGCGATTTTTCTATTAACCCCAGTGACGGGTAGTTTTAGGGACGGGTTGGGGTAGTCATATATATAGAGAGCCTAAGTCCCGCCCCTCCGCTTCCGGCTCATAGGACCTTATTTCGGAAAAAATATGAATGGTAGTCAATGGCGAGACAATCTTTTTATTCCGTCTGAACTGCGCCCTCGATTACACATATGATGTTTGTCAATTTAAAAGATAATTCTGAAAGTCAAAAACGTCACAGTTTGTCATAAAACAGAAGAGTAACATTTAGTTTTATGTAAAAATCGCTCTGTGAACTACGTCTCCCAGGAAGCGAAACGAGATCCGCTGCTCGTGTGTGTGCAGTCTGGTACAAAACACTCGTAACACTACAATTATAACGTAAGACTGTAGAAACAATGACAGACGTTAGCCTCAGTAAAGTTAGCTTCATTCATTGAGAGAAAATGTGTGCCTTTGGGGTTTGTAGTCTTTGTAATTACGTATTTTCACAGTCTTATACCTCAACGGTTTTACATCAAACTGCGACTTTCTTTACTTTAAAATGTATCTTTTAAATTGACAAACATCATATGTGTAATAATTCAGGGCACAGATCAAAATATTTGTTGTCTCTCGCCATTGACTACCATTTCAATATTTTTCCGAAATAAGGTCCCATGGTGGTCGACCGGAAAGGGAGGGACTTAGGCTCAGTAATGTAACGTTGACGCTGCCTTCACACTGGCAGTTGAAATCAGCTCCGTAATACGCAATACGTTCCCAACGGATGTCGTACTACACAGTGAAAAGCGTCGGACGCGGGTAGAACAGAAATGGCGGAGAGATTAAAGTTTGATTCTGTCAGTTCTGTATGATCTCTCTGATTAGGGTTATGCTGCGTGAGGAAAGTTGCTCAGGACGTTGACATGTCAGGTCGGCTAAAAAATGTGATATAGTGGTCAATAGTTCAATGTCTACCTTCAATTTAATTGTATTAACTGCCCTTATAAACGTTAGAAAGTCATGAAAATAAAAAATGACATCACAACTTATCGTTATAAAATCAATTTTTATTTTATTAAAAGTTAATATTTCAGGTTTGTTTATCAGTACCATAGCAACGGTCAACTTCCGCTGGAATTGTCGGATAGGAACCGTCCGTAGCTTTTCGCAAGAGTTCAAATTTTTGAACGCATCCGGATGACCAACGGACACGATTTTCTTCGCACCGCACTCGGTCGGAGCCGTTTCGGACCCATTCGCATGCGGTCTGCGAATCTCCATAGGAAATGAATGACTTCCGGTCGTTTCGCAGCCGCATCGGAGCTGATTTTAACTGCCAGTGTGAAGGCGGCGTCAACGGTGTTCATAAGCACGCTGGAAAGCGATTATACGTGTAGATAGCGCGCCAAAAATGTAAATACGAATTGGCGTGTCATACATACACCATTTCATGAGATCAGTCTAAACGTGAATCTGTGAAGACGATGGTCATGCGCATTACATGTTCAGTCTACAGTGTGTTATCGCCATCTGCTGGCCTGACAGCAGAATACAGCCCGTGTGACAGGATCGTTTTGATCGTTTTGATAGTGGTGTGTCCTAAAGTTTTAAGCATATCGTTGTCGTGTGTAAACGCACCAAATATCCTGTTGCTTTTATATGAAAATAAACAAGACACCCAAATAAAAGGGGTTATTTAATTGACCCCCATCCAAGACACATCTTTTACTTTTTTTTATATGTCAACTTTTCCATACAGTCTGTGATTCACGCATAAAACATGATATGTTGTTATTTATTGGGGACTAAATTCATGCACGCCAGTGTTGAGCGTTTTTTTTTTTTGACACACATTAAGTATCACGTTGAAAGGTCAAGTGTGACGTAGGCGGAAGTGCCGTCAAAATAAAAGTCTCAACAACGAGCGCGGCTCACGTCACTTCAGAGTGGCGGTGCGAATGCAACAGGACAATGTTCCTGGGAACCATTCTCGGATAAACACCTTGAAATACGTTCCCAGAACTACCGAGAGAGAGAGAGCATTTAGTCCTGGGGAATGGTGAACTCCGAGGTCCTTGAGTCTTTCCACGGTCACCGTGATTTTGCCAAGTAAGACGTGCTGGATCAACATTCCTGTCCCAAAATGTAGTCCTTACCCAACCCCTAAACCTAACCCTACCCATAACGTTTCCCTAAAATCAGAGGGTGAATAACTCTTCACCCCTAAGCCTAACTTGACATAAACTGTAAACTTGTCCCTCAAATCTGACTGGTTGATTGGAAAGTCGATCCAGGAACATGTGGTACTTGGTGAAATCACGTTCACCGTCTTCCCATTGAGATAAAGGGTCTGAAGCCGCTGCAGAAGGTCATGGAGTTGTTCAATTCTCTATCTTCGAATAATGTTGCTCAACTGTGGTTCATCCTGTCTTACCAGCCATGCTCCAGTTCAACTCTCAATCCTCCGAAGGAGCAATAGGCATATATAAATTATCAGGTGTTGTTTTGGGCTGTCACAATCATAAAAAGCAGTGTAAGGACTGTCACTTGTGCATTATGCGTGCACATAATGATTTTACAATATACAATTTTTAACATTTCAACGTAAAGACAGCTAAACTGCAAGTGTTTTCCAGTTTTTAGTGCAGTTCACCCACACAAACACACATACTCAAAGAGAGTGTTGTTTTTTCTTCCTGAAATTGTGATATACTAAAGTGCGAGGCTTGGGCGGTGATCTTTTCTTGATTTTCAAGTGTGTACAGTACGGGAAGCCTCTTTCAGTCGTCACATTTATAGTAGAGGCAAGTTTGATCATGTGTAGGCTCTTTCCAGAAGTGCAACTATTAACTGTACTGAAAGAAATCACAAAATTATTAAGGGCTGGACAGGTGTGTCTGTAGGTGTGTGCCACTCTTGTTAAATACGATTAAGAGAAACATTATGTTCCCAGCCAGAGACAACAAGTATAGGTTAGCTCATATAATGTATAGGTTATATAATCTATGGTGTATATCTTCTCAGAGGGGTAAAAAATAAGTCAGTAAAAACAAAACAAGAAATTAAATCACAATCTCTGTGGTGTGTCTTTCTTATGTTTATTTAGTGATAAACATTTTCTCTCTATGCACACCAACACGTTGCTAATTGATTATCAGCAATATTTTAAAGGGGTCCTTAATTTCACTTTTAACTTTAAAATATTATAACAATAAAATAACTTTTATATGTTATTCAAAATAGCGTATGCTGTTCGAGCATACACAACATCTACACAGTTACAACAATATTTTCTTTTACAGAAATCGCTTTTTAAGGACTACAACCAAAGGATGGCGGGGACTACGGGTGTGAGGCCATGTTGGGCTGCTTTAGGGAAGAGGAAGAGCTGCTGTTTCTGTTATTTTACACACCGGCGGAAAAAGTTTGTCCTAAGGCTGGCTAAATAACCTTAACTTTGGTCTGTGCGCTGCACATTTTGGAGAACGGCTTCCAAGAGAAAATAAAATGGCTATATATTTATAGATCACAACTTGTATGTATGTCTTATTATTTGTAGTTGTGTTTTCTTAACAGTTTAAATTATAAGCTTTATGTAGTTGCTATGATAGCTATGATGTTAAGCTTTGCCTCTGCTAGACTGCTAACTAACATTACAGTATTGATGTAGTGTTGGCTGCGCCCTCCTACGCACTTCCGCTCAATTTCATTTTACTTGAAATGAACTAGATGCTGCGTCCCAATTCGCCTACTTATACTACGCCCTAAAAGTATGTACTCTTTTTGTGAGGAAAAAGTACATACTTTTGAGTGTGTAGCAAAAGAGTAGGCAAGCTTTGGGACATACTATCACGTCATCTTTAACGGACAGCTCTGTCGCGTTCTGCGTGATCCTGTCACCGTAAACTGTACTGTCAATCATCTTGTCACAGTTAAAATCCTCCATTCTATCTCATTTTATTTCCAACCGTTTCGGAGAGCACGTTCATCTACCAGTTGTGGGTCTTTCCTCATGTGTTTGCAATTTGAATATAATGATGCATTTAAAACGTAATGGCTAAAACGTGTCTTTACAAAAGTTCACAGTGCTGCTGCAAATGCAATATAATGTGGACAACATTGAATAAATTCATTTTCGTCAGGTTAGATACTGATAATTAATCACTCGAAGCTCTTTATCTAAACCTCTCTACACAACCGCGGGGACTCGCGCGTCCTCAGTATCGACTACGTGTCTGTAGTTTTTTAACACTTTTTACTCGTGTTTGTAGTTCTAACCGAATCCTCGTCCAATGCGCAATGGTTTGTGGGCAATATCAGCCGTGACCGGAAAAAGTAGACCATCCGGGTATTTGAAACACTCATTTCAACATACTACGATTTGGGACGTACTAATTCTATTTTCGAATACTATTTAGGACGGATAGTATGCAAATTGGGACGCAGGGAGAGTCTGGTTGAACCAGGTTCTGTAAGACTGTTTGGGAAGATTATCCATGATTTTGTTATCGATTACTGTTTGTATTACCATAGTTTCCCGACTAATATAATTAAATGCTCGATAACATATAGTAGCCTACAACACTGGGTCAGCTAACCAATCACAACACACTGGGTCAGCTAACCAATCACAGCACAATTCATATTTCAGAAGGAGGGGCTTCATCGAAAACGACACAAGGGGAGAGAATAGCTGTAATAATGTAAAATATGTCAAAAAATAATGTGTTTTTGAACAATCAAGCTAGAAAACATATTCTAGTACACCCCAAGAACAAAATCCCATTATAAAAGGGAATAAAATAACAACTTTAATCATTCAGAAAAGAGGGATTTGGCCAACTGAGGTTTCATTATGAAGATTAGGTTGGGATCATGAAGTTTTGCTTTGGGGATCTGTTCGATCGTTTGAACCTGGAAAAAGTGACGCATGACGTCAGATTTAAGAACGATGTTATTTTGATTAAAACCAGCTAAATAAAACATACACAGAATAATTTAAGTGCTTCCAGCTCGCCTCAACACACCTGCCTGGAAGTGTTAAGACGTTGATTAGCTGGTTCAGGAGTGTTTAATTAGGAGCTGAACTCTGCTGGGTTAAACAATAACGGGGCCCGGACTGAGCCTTGGGGGACACCGCGAGATGTCACATGATGCCTGAAAGATGCATATCCTCCATACATAGCTGTCATTGTTGGGCTGAAATTAGAGAAATACAACACAACAAAATGTTCTTATCTATGTGTTTAATCTTGCCCGGAGCAAAACCTATTCTAGAAAAAATAACACTTTACAATCAGGGTGCAGTAATAAGCATTAATTCATGCTTAACTAATGCACAGATAATGCTGAATTAATGTGTAAGTAATGATTATCTAAGCTATTCATTAATGATTACCACATTAGGAACTAATCAAGAGTCTGTAAGGTTAATGTATTAGTTCATACATGAATTGTTTTTAATTAAATATTTAATTGTGGATTAATTCCATAATAACTCATTTTTTAACTAATAGTGTTAATTAATATGTTAATTACCAGAATGAGCCAAAGCCTTGTATTTCAACTTCCAGGTAATATGACAGGTATAATATGCATTAATACATGATTACTTACTTCATTGTTAGTGCAAATTCATGTGAAAATTACTACAATTACTAAATGACTAGTTAATAATGACGTGCCCCATCAAGTAAAGTCATAGCATAATGATGCCTTTGCAAATCATTAGCTAATGATTAATTAAAGCAGACAACTGGAAGTTGAAGTGCATAGCTTTGACTAATTGTGGTAATTAACACATTAATTTACACTATTAGTTAATAAAATATGTTATTAAGAAATTAATACACAAAGACACATTGAATTAATAGCAATTCATGTATTGCTTAATCTATTAATCATATTGACTCATATTAATTGACATATTAATTAATGGTTTAGTTCTTCATACATTAACTCATGATTATCTGTGCATTAGTTAAGCATGAATTAATGCATATTAGTGCACCCGTATTGTAAACTGTTACCAAATTATGAAATACAACATTACAAAATGTTTTTCTAATAATGTGATGACTAAGTGGATCATTTTTAATAAACATAGGGGCATCATAGTGCATAACACCTATTATCGTTGTTCCACTAATGATTAACAGGTTATAGGCTATATCTTTAGTGAGGCTGGACTGGACGTACATTTCAAAGGTAAACTCTGATTTGTTAAGAAATAAGAATTTGAAAAGAGGGTTTTCATTTCAATTTTAAATTGTAAAGATGTGTGCATCTGATAAACGGGCGTGGAAGTAAACTAAACTGGTTGGTTGAGATAAGTTTGTGTAAGATCCGTGCTGTGTTGCAAAATGCTAGAATGTTATGTTAAAAATGCATAAAGCTTACTATGTTGCAATTAAGTTTGGTTTTAGTAGTTTAAAATGCTGACATAAGCAACACAATTATGACTCATTTCCAGTCTCTGAGATTCAACATCTGTTCTATCTTTCCCACGCTGAAAGTTAAATTAATGCAACATGACGTCATGAATGGTCATTTACACTTGTCAACCAGGCTAATGGACAATTACATTGTTTTTGTACCACAGACTGTGCACTTCACTTTTTTTTTTTCAAAGACAATAAGCAGAAGCAAATAACCTGACGACGAACCTCCCTGCACTCAGTCACAGAGGAGTGGAAAGGGTGTGTGAAACTGGGTGTGTTCCCGTGGAAAACACACACACAGGCGAAAGTCCTCCGCAGACTGACTGACTGACTGTGTGTGTGTGTGTGTGTGTGAGTCAGACAGGGCGTGCTTCTTCTGCATCTCTGCAATCATGTCATTTTCTCTTATCTTTTCAACCTGATTTTCACAGATGCGCATGCTCACCGTTTCTGTAATCATATTGTGGATATAACGTTTATAGTGCTTTGTTTTATGTTCACAGCCTTGAAAAACAAATAAATTCATGAATGATTAAATAAAAGGTAACGCTTTACAATACGGTTCATTAGTTTATATTATGTAATCATGTATTAATTATCATGAAATAACAAGGAGCAAAACATTTGTTAAAGTATTCAGCTGTCCATGTGCATTAACTAATGTTAATCTATTTTAATAATGTATTAGCAAATGTTACAACTAATATTAACTAAGATTAATAAGTGCTATATTGTTCATTCTTAGTTCATGTTAACAGATGTTGCGGAGGGGAAAATATAGTAGGCCTACAGTACATCTTCAGCTTTTGATAGAAAGTTATTTTAAAAATAGTGTGCATACTTGTTCAAGAATTTGTTTTAAGAAAGATAATGTTTGAGGAAGAGAAAAAAAAACACGAGTATTTATTTTGAGCGTATCAGAGAATTCCGTGGGAAAGTGATTTTCGGGAACACCTCAGCATGTATAAGCCGCGCCTCATGGGAACACGGGTGTGTGTGTGTGTGTGTGTGTGTGTGTGCAGGTGTGGTCTAAAGGAAAACCGGAACTATCGAGCGCGCAGCGTCCATTACCGCCGCAGTCAGCGCCGCGCAGAGACGCGCACGAGCACGAGCAGGAGAGGACGCGAGGACTGTATCTGTACTCTCACTGCGCTTTCCTTCGCTGACCCGCCGCTTCAACTTCTGCAGAGATGAGTCTGTCGGGTTCCCAGCCCCGGCTCCAGCAGATGAGCCGCAGGTCCAACTCCAGGCCCGACCTCACCGCGATGGGCTACAGTTTACCGCGGGGCGAAGGACTCTTCATGAGTGGAAACGGATACCAGTCCGAGTTCAACGACGGCGGATACGCGCAGCAGACCTTCACACACTCCTTCTCCAAGAGCTCCCAGGGCGGAGGAGGAGGAGGAGGAGGAGGGGGGACACTGAGGTGAGCGTCCACTCAAGTTACGCGTTATTTATTAACAAAGTCGAAGTATATGACCTCAAGTAACGTTATTTCTTCCATGGTCAGAGTTATTCAAGTTCACTGTGCGGCTTTACTGTGTCAGCTATTGTTCATTTGATATTTTTCAATGGAAGGAAATGATGGTAAGAGTGGATACTTAAGTGTCCAGATGCACTTTTGCGTCGGGCATGTTATTGTGTTCTGTCGCGAGACAGGAAACGGTCCAACACACTGACTGGCATGTGTCAATCAATCATCATTCTCCTCCTGTGACGTGTAGGAGTGCGCGAGACACGGGGATAGTTGTCACAAACACACACACATCTTTTAAAAGTTTCCACACATGCCAGCATTACGAAACTGAGTGTATTACTGGTTGCCATAGCAACACTAGAGAAAAACTTGCGCCAAAAATCGAACATGATTGAACCAGCAAAAGTAATTTGATTAATTATTATTAAGTGTAGTTTTGAGCAGTGTGTTTGTTGTCGAACTCAAAAATTAGCTTATTTAGAATGATTAATAAACGCTATTATTTTATATGAAAATGTGAATAATAGCATTTTATTGACAAAATATTTTAGTTTGTCTCATATATATATATATATGTGTGAAGAGTTCAGATGCAAAAGCCTCTAAATGCCATTTGAAATTTTCTTCTTGAATGATGATTTTTATCAAACTTGTATATTTAAGTTCAGTAATTTCACTTAAATAACAATTAATAGGTAATTATCATTGCCATTTAAGTGAAATCGCTGAACTTAAATATACAAGCTTCATAAAAATGATCATTTTAGAAGAAAATTTCAAATGGCACTTAGAGGCTTTTCCATCTGAACTCTTCATATATATATATATATATTTTATTAGATCAGACATCATTGTAATCTGTCATTTGGTCATGTTATAATGGACCTCACCTATGGGGCATGTTGTCACATTTCACTTCCATTCTTGCAGGGTAAATCAAGTAAAACACCGTATTAATAAAACAAAAGCACATCATTGTACGAAACGTGTGAAATTAATGTGGGAGAAAATGAATTCTCTGAAGCGTAAGTGGATTTACACAAACTGAGGAAGAAAAAGTGTTTTGTCTTTTGCAAAAACACCGTAGTGTGACACTTTACTAGTTTACTTCAAGGTGGCGTAGTATTGTAGTTACACATGTCTACTACATGTGCTGCTGACTATAGTAATAACAGTAAAAGTGACTAACCCTAACCGCAACCGTAGTTAATTGATATTACTCAGTTCTTATTTGAATAATTACCTTAAAATAGTGTGCAAAACTGTTAATGCACTTTCGCATGTTATTTTAATGTGTCAGTTACAGTGTAATTATATATTTAAGTGCTGAGTAATATTAATGAGCTGACTGTAGGGTTAGGATTGGTCGAGGGTTATTTGCATGTAACCATGCTGTTGTTACTACGGTAACGTGATATGTAAGATGTGGACCGAGGCACTGTAAGATAAAGTGTTGTTCCCGTAGTGAACACTTGTGTGTGTGTGTGTTCGTCCGTCCTCAGCATGTCCTCGATGGCCGCCCAGAAGAAAGCGCAGATGCACCACCAGGATTGCATCGGCTACCTGAAGCGAGCGCAGAGCCTCCTGGAGAACGTGAGAGCCGTTCACACACACTTGCCCTCTTCTGCATGTGACACACACACACACACACTCACAGTGATCTGTGCATCAGATGGCGCCGGCCGCCGAGGTGGACTGGAACTTGAGGGCCGCAGAGGAGACCATGGAGCAGATGAAGATGTGTGCGCTTGAGCTGCAGAACAACAGAGTATCGTCCGACAGCATCCTGCGCAGGTGTGTGTGTGTGTCCTGATAATGCCAGATGTCAGTAAAAAGTGGCCGATATTATTATAAATATATCTAGTCAGTGACGGCACATCATATTCGACTAAATATGAAAAAATTAAAATACTATGTTCGAGTTTAATGCAGAAACAGCAGATGTGTGTGTGTGTGAGGCTGAGCTGAAGGCTGGTTGTGTGTGTGTTGCAGTCTGGACGAGTGTGTGTTGTACCACACGGACATCCGTAGCTCCATCACGGGAACGACTCTTCGCAGGACCGGCGCGGCCAACGGCGGATGGGACGACCCCAGCAAGAGCTTCCGGGACGACCCCAGCAAGAGCTTTCAGGACGCCTTAGCCTGGGTCAACCAGAACAAGGTCTCACACACACACACACACACACACACACTGTCTAAACTAGAGTCACTGTCCACGATCTATAACGTTTTTCGAACTCATCAATAACACTTTATTGTACAGTGTCCTTCTTACACGCTACATGCACTCATTGTAGTATAATAACTATTAATTATGCATAATTACATGCAGCTAACGATGTAGATCATTAATAATACTCACTACTAATATAAATACACTGTAACTATGACGCATTGAAATAAAGTGTAGCCCACTACACTTACAATAAGGTTCATTAATATATTAACATGAAGTAATTATGAGCAATACATTAATTTTTGTACATAAACTAAGGCAGGTAACCCAGTGATGACCCAGTTACTGTACTGTATTATTTTGTATTATTCGTGATATTAGTACATCGGTGGAGCTTTTCCGTCAGTTGTTGCCAGAGTTATGATCGTTTACTAAAACTATTAAAAAATCATTTATGTTGGGTAAGGCAAGGCAAGTTTATTTATATAGCACTTTTCATACACAATGGCAATTCAAAGTGCTTTACATGGAAGAAATTAAAATAATCAAAAGAAGTCAGAATAATTAAAACAGTTTAGAATCATAATAATAATAATATAAAATATAAATATTAGTTTAAACTGAAAATTGTCAACTGGAAATAGTTCAAACTGAAATGAAAGTAAATTAAACCTAAAATTGTAATATAAAAAACTAAATAAAATGACAAAAGCATGTAACATATACTAATATTAAAGCTACAATTAACTTGAAAACTAGAGATAAATGCTAATTCAAAAATTATATTGATAAAACTCAACTAAAAAGTAAATAATGCTGTTTTTTGGACTTAAACTAGAAGATAACCAGTGTCTTCTGCTCATCACGGACGTTCAAATATTGTGAAATATTATTATAATGTAAATCATGTGAATATACAGTAAAGTGTAGATTATTCCCTGTGATTTATCATCATTACTCCAGTCTGTCACATGACCCTTCAGAAATCCCTCTAATAGGAGGATCTGATGATAATAAATCACATTTATCCCATAAACATGTATTTGTGTTTAGCAATATTAGATCATATTTTTGACTTGCATGAAACCGGTTGATTTAGACATGTTCAGGGTGGCATTTGTTCGAGTGTATGTGCAGTATTTCACAGCAGTGTGTGTGTGTGTGTGTGTGTGTGATTCCTCCTGTGTTTCTCAGGCAGAACAGCCCATAATGACAGCAGTGCGCTGGAATTCACTCGCTCGTCCTCCTCCTGTCCAGACCGGCTCTTATCTCAGACCCTTACCACAACAGAGAGAGAGAGAGAGAGAGATATTAGAAATATATATTGCCATTTTTTGCAAACTATAAAGTTTATCAACTGCCATTTGAGTGTGTGATTGCGGTTGTGTCCTGCGATTCCTGCTGTGAAACTTTCCTTTAAACCCAAAACAGTTTTCCTAGTAAAACAAAAAGTGGTTTCAGCCCATTACATTCCAGGAAACAATGAGACATAGATAAAGAGAGAGAGAGAGAGAGAGTGAGAGAGAGAGTAGGAGTGTATGCAACTCCCTGACTTGTTGTTACTTGTGGTAGTGAAGAGAAGGACACACACACACACACACACACACACACACACACACACACACACACACACACACACACACACAGAGGTTAGGCAGAGGAGCAGGAGACACTCCCACACCACTTTCCCTTTAAAGCAAAGGAATGGCCAACTAAATACATTCATTTATACCGACAACATCATTTTAATGCGTTAAATCAAGGAAAAAGAAAACATTTGCATATTATTATCCACCTGTGGCACACACACACACACACACACACACACAGAGGTTAGACAGAGAACACATTGTGTCTGAGAGCAGGAAGGGGGAGGAGGGGATCAGGGAGTGTCTGTGGCGAACAAAGACACAGCAGTGAAAGTGTGTGTGGTGAAACTGGTTTGCAGTGACCTCTGACCTCTGCCGGAGTCTCGCCCGAGCCTGATCATAGATATCCTTAATAATGTCTAGAGCCCGACCGATAAAGGATTTTGAAGGCCGATACCGATACAATATTTTTTGGGTTTTAAAATCCGATATTTTTTTTTATTATTAAATATTGTTGGATTTCACACACGTGTAAAAGAAAAGCTAACTTTTCTGCACAAGATACGTTTGATACTTTTTCTCTATGTCTAAATGTTCACTCCGCGCAAGTACAATGCAGGGACTGTAACTAGAGATATGCTAGTTATAAATACAGTAATCATTACTTTATTTAGGCAGAAAAAGTTCATTGTGGTTTCCAAGCTCATTAGCAGTCTTCCACTGATGATAGTGGCGTTAGCTAGCTTTGTGGTTAGCTAGTCTATGATTAGCAATAGATAACATCATACTGCAAATTGTAAAACATACATTTTCAATATAACAGGCCAAGGAGAGATGATTGAAGCGTGTTTCGTCCGTTTTTATTTTATTTTTAAATATTCATTTATCGGCCATTATAACTGCTGATACCGATATTATGGAAAATGCCTAATATCGGTCTGGCTCTAATAATGTCTTAGGGCGGAGTCACCGTCATCATCACCGGCGGCCATCTTGTCACAGGCAAGCTTTCAGATGGGCTCTGATGAAATCTTGACAGATTACAAATGGTTTGGTTTCTCTAACACAGTCTCATCCCAAGAAGTCATATAACTGACGTCTTGGGACAGCTTTTGACCATACGTCAACATCCGCCTTTTTAGGATCCCGGGCCGTCATACAAATGACGCTTAACCTTCAACGTCAGTTAGGTGACGGGTTAGGTTTAGATTTGGGGTAGGGTTAGGATCCGATAACGTCATCTAACCGACGTTTAAGGGTACCCTAAAAAGGCGGATGTTGACGTATGGTCAAAAGACGTCAGTTATATGACGCCTTGGGATGAGACTGCGCTAGTTTCTCGTTGGCTATAATTTTACCGGTTTGGCTATAATTATGGATGATTACCCAGATAGCAAACTGACATTGAATCAACGTGGAAATATGACATCGAAACAACGTTGATCTGACATTGTTTTGCTCATTGAATTAACGTTGAACCAACGTCAGACGCGTCATTCTTTCAAAACTAACGGAAAATCAACTTGAAATCAACGCGTTGTTTCAACGTTATGAAAGCAAACCAATTTTCGATTTTCATTTAGCTTTGAAGAATGCCGCGTCTGACGTTGGTTCAACGTTAATTCGATGAGCAAAATCAACGTTGTTTCAATGTCATGAGAGACGTCGTTTCCACATTGATTCAATGTCAGTTTGCTGTCTGGGTATTGATTGATACACTTATTATTCATAAGTATGCAGTGTCATAACTACATCTCTGACTTACATAACAAACCAAACTGTTTGAAAATTGGTATTAAACTGAGCAAGTTATGGTTATTTAGAAAGTACATGCACCATTAAAACACAATGTTACGAGTGAGCGAGGTGACTGTAGCAAGATGGCCGCCAGCGCGGACGAGACATCTAGCCTTTATTATGGATACCTATGATCCTGATCCTGCCGCCACAGACTGCTCTCAGATCAGCTGATGTTAACGCTCACACACTGACCCCTACAGGCCATCAGCGGCGATGATGATGATGATGATGATGATGAAGATATAACGCTTATATAGGCTTTCAGAGGCCACGAATCACTGCGATTAAACGATGAGCTTGAAAGTGTGTCAACTCTGCAGATTTCATAGAAATAAAAGGATAAATCCACTAAACAGGAACACAGCAGGAAACCCAATCATGCTCAGACAATTCTTGCCGATCAGCCGAGGAAGGGGAGGCCATGTTTACACAGGATACACTCAGCTGGACTCTGTTCTCAGGGAAACCAGCCAATAACAGGAAGTGAATATTACAACACCGAATCAGAACACCAGAGAGTGCTGCGTCCCACTGGAGTGTGTACCTCACTGTCACCCTAAAACTGTCAATCATCCCGTCACGCTTCACTTCCTCGAGGAAAACAGACAGAAAACAGAAAATACATTACTTGAATATGAACTGCATTTTTCTATTATAGAAAGAAATAATAATTTATAGCAAAAACTACAACTTTTGAATGTAAATGTGAGATTTGTGAGGATAAACTAGACATGGCCGTAGTTCTGCTTCAGGAGCAGATCGGACTCAGAGACGCCTTTTGTGTGTGTGTGTGGGAGTGTGTTGTTTACGCTGCAGGAATGATAGGGCGCATTACAGAAATATCCTAACTTTAGAAGCCATTTAGGACAAAAGCTATTACAAAATGACATTTCTTAAGTGTATAATCTTATCTTAACTACAGACAGGAAACGGGTATTACAGAAGAATCCTAAACTTTAGGACAACCGCAATGTCGTCCTAACTATACAAGTCTCACAATAACAGCCCTGTTCGAGAAGGACGTCACATTTATTAATGAAGAACAGCCCATAAATGATAAAACTCTGACAAGTAATGACAGACTCCTATGAAAGCGTATCTTAATGAAAAGCACCACTTATGTTTTCCGTTTTACTTCACAGCTGTTTGTTTGTTTGCGTGTCGTTGGTTGCTTGGTAACAGACTCCATACGCGCAACCGGCACATCCGGGAACTTAACTGTCAATTTTGTCCCCGAAAACAAACTAGACTCCCCATAGACTTCAATACAAAATAACGGCAAAAACCAACGTCCGCACACAGTAAATAACTTAAGAAATCACTTTTATAAAACATGTCAAGTAATTTTATGTCCACCCTGCCTGCCATAGAGCGTGAAAGATAATTTTTTTATGCCCATTATCAACTTTCCCAGGCCTACCATCATCATCATAAATTCATATTATATTAAGGTTTTTTACTTTAAAAAACGAAATAAAATCATTCACTGGCTAACCTGGTGACTCGATGAGGTACAAATAAATGTCCAGCTAAGACATCTCTGGCCACTGGGTGGGGCTGTTACACCAATTTGACGCTGGGAGAATAAACGGACATGTTTTTAAATTGGCAAAATTGAGTTTGTGTATGTATCTTTGGACATATAATTACTTGACATGTTTTATATAAGTGATTTCTTAAGTTATTTACTGTGTACGGACGTTGGTTTTTGCCGTTATTTTTGTATTGAAGTCTATGGGGAGTTTAGTTTGTTTCCCCCAAAAGTGGGCGTGAACCTATTCAGAGACATTCTATGACGCAGCGCCGGTTGTGCGTATCGAGGGTTTAAGATTTCCTAACTAACCAACACCATCAGATCACCTTTTCTATTTGTTTATCTGGCTGTTATGACTCATGTACAGCAGCCAAACAAAATATAGAGCCCAACTGAAACACACACTAATGATGACTTGAACATTTCGCTGCTTGTTAACATCAGATGCTCAATCGTCACTCAATTACTCACTTAATTATCTCATCAACTTTAACACTGCTTCGCTGTTCATTTAAGACATGAACAAATTATGTCTGTTTAACGTAACCCAGTTATGTGGGTTATAAAAAAGTTAATTAAAGCCGACATATCATTTTTGATGAAGATTGCAGATGTTGGTGTTGTATGTTGTTCATGTGTGTGTGTGTTTGTGTGTTGCAGAGACTCATTGAGACGGCACCCTTCGGTGAGGATAGTGAGACCATCGACCAACAAATCCTCAATCACAACAAGTTCCACAGCTCGATCCAGAGGAGCCTGGAGGTGGACCGGGCCCGGGACGAGCTGGTACGAGGACGATAACTATATTAGCTCTATTAGTTGTGCTTATTATTATAAGCGCTCTGTCTCTTTAAACGCTCGGGCTCTGGAAAGCTGAGTGGATTCTGATTGGCTGTCATCAGCTGAAAAAAACAACAACGATATCATCGTATTATCAACATTATCGTTATATTGATAGGATTATATAGGATTTTTAGAAGGATATCTTTATCGTTACAGGAATCGTTCTCGGTGTGAGTGAACTTATTGAAGTTTACCGTGAGGCAAATGTACTGAAATAAACATTTTTATTAAATACATATTTTACAAAATAACAATATACAGTTTAAAATTGCTAGAAAATCAAAGCCAAATGTCTAAATAAGTTTGAAGTTGATATCACACAGATGTTACTGCTAAAGAGCCGACCAATCAGTGTGTCGTCTGACTGTGTGTTTGTGCTTCAGCTGCAGAGCGGAGAGAAGGCTGCACTCCACACGCTGGACCAGGCGTGGGACAGTTTACAGGTCAGTTATTATAGCAATATCATTTATTATAAATAATATTACAATACTACATATTTTCAGATTTACAGGTTGAATGAAACACAACGAGGGCCTCTAGTGGCCAAAACTAGTCCAGAAACGGAACAAATATATAAACGTTTCTAAAAGTAAACACTGAATTTAAACGCATGAATCCTGCGGTGGGACAGTGACCACACACACACACACACACACACACGCTGATCGTTTCCTCCTCTCCACACACAGAAAATGTCGCACCAGCGCGTGTGTCACCTGCGGGAGCTGCAGGGCATCATCGAGGAGATCTCCGGCGCCATCATGTGGGTCAACGACCGAGAGGAGGAGGAGCTGGTGTTCGACTGGGGAGACAAGAACATCGACACCTACATCCCTCGCAAACAGGAGAGCTACTCGGTGAGACACACACACACACACACACACACACTAACTCCATCCATCTGCAGGCCGAGCGAGTCTAGCAGCCTTAGCATGGGCAGCACGGGTTCATTTCTTCATAGTAGTTAACCGCTATATAACACGTGTATTAATTGATAACACTTTACAATGAGGTTCATTACACAACTACCTAATTAACTCGTTAATTCAGAAAAACAGAGCAAAAACTTTTTTTCTCATGAAAAATTAACTCGTTAATTCAGAAAAACAGAGCAAAAACTTTTTTCTCATAAAAAATTAACTTGTTAATTCAGAAAGTCAGAGCAAAAACTTTTTTTCTCATGAAAAATTAACTCGTTAATTCAGAAAAACACAGCAAAAACTTTTTTTCTCATGAAAAATTAACTCGTTAATTCAGAAAGACAGAGCAAAAACTTTTTTCTCATAAAAAATTAACTCGTTAATTCAGAAAGTCAGAGCAAAAACTTTTTTCTCATGAAAAATTAACTCGTTAATTCAGAAAAACAGAGCAAAAACTTTTTTTCTCATTAAAAATTAACTCGTTAATTCAGAAAAACAGAGCAAAAACTTTTTTTCTCATTAAAAATTAACTCGTTAATTCAGAAAGACAGAGCAAAAAAAATTTTTTCATGAAAAATTAACCCGTTAATTCAGAAAAACAGAGCAAAAACTTTTTTTCTCATGAAAAATTAACGCGTTAATTCAGAAAAACAGAGCAAAAACTTTTTTCTCATGAAAAATTAACTCGTTATTTCAGAAAGTCCGAGCAAAAACTTTTTTCTCATGAAAAATTAACTCGTTAATTCAGAAAAACAGAGCAAAAACTTTTTTCTCATGAAAAGTTAATTCGTTAATCCAGAAAAACAGAGCAAAAAAAATTTCCATGAAAAATTAACTCGTTAATTCAGAAAAACAGAGCAAAAACTTTTTTCTCATGAAAAATTAACTCGTTAATTCAGAAAAACAGAGCAAAAACTTTTTTCTCATGAAAAATTAATTCGTTAATCCAGAAAAACAGAGCAAAAAAAAAATTTCCATGAAAAATTAACTCGTTAATTCAGAAAAACAGAGCAAAAACTTTTTTCTCATGAAAAATTAATTCGTTAATCCAGAAAGAAAGAGCAAAAACTTTTTTCTCATGAAAAATTAACTCGTTAATTCAGAAAAACAGAGAAAAAACTTTTTTCTCATGAAAAATTAATTCGTTAATCCAGAAAAACAGAGCAAAAAAATTTCCATGAAAAATTAACTCGTTAATTCAGAAAAACAGAGCAAAAACTTTTTTCTCATGAAAAATTAACGCGTTAATTCAGAAAGAAAGAGCAAAAACTTTTTTCTCATGAAAAATTAACTCGTTAATTCAGAAAAACAGAGAAAAAACTTTTTTTCTCATGAAAAAATAATGCGTTAATTCAAAAAAACAGAGCAAAAACTTTTTTCTCATGAAAAATTAACTCGTTAATTCAGAAAAACAGAGCAAAAACTTTTTTCTCATGAAAAATTAACGCGTTAATTCAGAAAGAAAGAGCAAAAACTTTTTTCTCATGAAAAATTAACTCGTTAATTCAGAAAGAAAGAGCAAAAACTTTTTTTCTCATGAAAAATTAACCCGTTAATTCAGAAAAACAGAGAAAAAACTTTTTTTCTCATGAAAAAATAATGCGTTAATTCAAAAAAACAGAGCAAAAAAAATTTTCTCATGAAAAATTAACTCGTTAATTCAGAAAGAAAGAGCAAAACCTTTTCTTCTCATGAAAAATTAACGCGTTAATTCAGAAAAACAGCTAAAAAAAATTTCTCATGAAAAATTAACTAGTTAATTAAGAAAAACAGAGTAAAAAAAAAATTTTCCATGAAAAATTATCTCGTAATTCTGAGATGATTAACTTGTCAATTCAGAAAAATAGAGTGGATTTTTTTTCTTCAAGTGAATGCAATACGCCTCCGTAAACATCAGCTAAAAATGAACAATGCTTAATGTTAATGTTAATTTCGACATTTACTAATACATTATTACAATCAAAGGTTGTATTTGTTCAACGTTTACTAATACTAATATTAACAAAGATTAATAAATACTGTAACAAATGTTAGTAAATACACTAGTGTCACCTTTTCATCTATTTACTGAAACGATCATGCATGATTTTAGCTCATAATGTGTGTGTTTCCCGCTAGAAACTGATGAGTGATCTGGAAGAGAAAGAGAAAGAGCTGAATAAGCTGAAGACGAAGGTGGACAACCTCCTGAAGAACCAGCACCCCGCGTCAGATAAGATCCAGGTGAGGAGGACACGTGATTTCAATCATGTTCTTCAGCCAATCAGGACTCTCTCTCAGTAGTGATGTCATGTCCACCTGTGACAGGATCAGTTGACACATGCGATCATTTCCAATCGATCTGGTGTAGAAATGTAAAAATATTTGCTATGAAATGATCGTTGGGAAAAAGAAGTGCACTTCACTGTAGTGTAATCTGAATCCATGAATTGTATCCGATAGACTCAGATCAGTTTTAGACTGCTTTGGTGACGCTCTCTGATGTTCACTGTCAGGCTTACATGGACACGCTGCAGACCCAGTGGAGCTGGCTACTGCAGATCACCAAGTGCATCGATGTGCACCTGAAGGAGAACGCCGCCTACAGCCAGGTAAGGACTCAAATGTAGTAGTGGGCTGTATTTTCCACACGACTGACATCAGGTTCAAGTACACACAAGCCGACGCGAGCGCGATTCACTCGTGTACTGCAGTTTGGCTGGTGGTAACGTTGCCCGCCCGCATACCGCCTCCCATGGTCGAAACTGGTATTACGACACCTGCCGGGCCGGGGTTAGTAATTTAGCATGCTAATTCAGGTTAATATCTCGGCAGCACTACAACTTGTCAGTTTTTTAATGACATCATCAACCTTATTTCTTCTCATTCTTTTGATGCGTGTAGCTCATTTTTTGGATATTTTTACCTCAATTATTCCATATGGCACCTTTAAAGGGATGGTTCACTTTGAAATTAATTTTTTATATGTTTTATCTTATCTCAAGGGCATCCGAGATGTAGGTGTCTTTGTTTCCACTGTATTTTCAATTTTGACATTTTTAGTTCAAACCGTTCTTGTCTGTCAGTCATATAATTGAAAATACTGTGGAAACAAAGACTCACTCATATTACTGGATGAATCCGAATTTTTGAATGAATCTATTGAGCGAATGATTCAATGACTCACTCATATTACTGGATGAATCAGCATTTTTGAATGAATCTATTGAGTGAATGATTCAATGACTCACTCATATTACTGGATGAATCAGCATTTTTGAATGAATCTATTGAGCGATTGATTCAGTGACTCACTCATTTTACTGGATGAATCAGCATTTTTGAATGAATATTGAGTGAATTATTCAATGACTCACTCATTACTGGATGAATCAGCATTTTTGAATGAATCTATTGAGCGAATGATTCAATGACTCACTCATATTACTGGATGAATCAGCATTTTTGAATGAATATTGAGTGAATTATTCAATGACTCACTCATATTACTGGATGAATCAGCATTTTTGAATGAATATTGAGCGAATGATTCAATGACTCACTCATATTACTGGATGAATCAGCATTTTTGAATGAATCTGTTGAGTGAATTATTCAATGACTCACTCATTACTGGATGAACCAGCATTTTTGAATGAATCTATTGAGCGAATGATTCAATGACTCACTCATATTACTGGATGAATCAGCATTTTTGTATGAATCTATTGAGCGAATGATTCAATGATTCAGCATTTTTGAATGAATCTATTGAGTGAATGATTCAATGACTCACTCATTTTACTGGATGAATCAGCATTTTTGAATGAATCTACTGAGTGAATGATTCAAAGACACCTACATCTTGGTTGCCATTGAGGTAAGCTAAAACATACCAAAAATGAACTTCAAAGTGAACTATCCCTTTAATAATGTTCACATACACAGTTGTGTCTGAGTCTAGGTGACACAATGCATGAATATGAAGGAAGAACATGTGCATATTTCAGGATTATTATCATTAACTAAAGCATTTCTGCTAACTGTCAGCTAAATTTAAATACATTGCAATTATTAGAAACGTATAAACTTGAAGTTGATGCACTAAACTTATTAACTGGAAATAAGTCAAAGTAAAATTGAAGGCCCCAGTCCCTTTTCAATGTAGTTGCATTGATAAAAGCAACCCATCTGCTATCATCCACAGCATTTCTGTTTAGTGTTCAATGGACGAAAGTTTATTTCGGTCTGTGTTCCTCTGTAGTTCTTCAGGGAGGCGACCGAGGTGAACACCCGACTGCAGAAAGACCACGAGGTGATCCGCAAGAAGTTCCCCTGTGACAAGACCACACCTCTGGAGACCCTCACAGAGATGCTGAAGAACCTGGAGGTACGACTCCTGCAAACCCAAACACCTGCTGTGGGGTTAAACACGTGTGCTCACTGTGTGTGTGTGTGTGTGTGTAGAAAGAGAAGGAGAGGATGATCGAGAGCAAGAGGCAGGTGCAGACGCTGGTCAGCAAGTCCAAGAACATCGTGTGTCTGAAGCCGCGTTACCCCGAGGAGAAGAGCAGCGCTCCGGTCATGGTCAAGGCTCTGTGCGACTTCAAACAGGATCAGGTGCGTCTCACACACCTGTGTTATATCGATTCAACTGCAGGTATAACTAATCTATCGAGTGAATGATTCAATGACTCACTTATATTTCTGGATGAATCAGCATTTTTGAATGAATCAATTGAGCGAATGATTCAATGACTCACTTATTTTACTGGATGAATCAGCATTTTTGAATGAATCAATTGAGCGAATGATTCAATGACTCACTTATTTTACTGGATGAATCAGCATTTTTGAATGAATCTATCGAGCGAATGATTCAATGACTCACTCATTTTACTGGATAAATCAGCATTTTTGAACAAATCTATTGAGTGAATGATTCAATGACTCACTCATATTAGGCAAGGCACGTTTATTTATATAGCACATTTCATACACAATGGAAATTCAAAGTGCTTTACATAAAAGGAATTAGAGGCTGACCGATAAATGATTTTGAAGGCCGATACCGATACAAATATTTTTGGGGTTTTAAAATCCGAAATTCCGATATATCAGCCGATATTTAATTTATTTTATTTTTATTTTTTTAAACTTAAAATCACAAATTTTGTCATGCTTATTTGAGTTAAGGGAACTGGTGGGGATGATCTTTTAATTGTTATTCCAGCAATGTATGTCTCGTGACCAACTCAACGAGTGTTGCCGACAGGAACGGTGTAGAGTGCCCTCTGGTGGACAAACTATACAACTCCAACACTCGTGACATGGTTCAATCGTGTTTCGTCCGTTTTTATGTTATTTTTTAAATATTCATTTATCGGCCATTATAACTGCCGATACCGATAGTTTGGAAAATGCCTAATATTGGCCGATAATATCGATCTGCCGATATATCGGTCTGGCTCTAAAAGGAATTAAAACAATCAATATAAATAAAAACAGTTAAGAGTAAAAATAAAATTAAGTAATACCCCTATCTGGATGAATCAGCATTTTTGAACGAATCTCTGGAGTGAATGATTCAATGACTCACTTATTTTACTGGATGAATCAGCATTTTTGAATGAATCTATTGAGCGAATGATTCAACGACTCACTCATATTACTGGATGAACCAGCATTTTTGAATGAATCTGTCGAGTGAATGATTCAATTACTCGCTCCTTTTACTGGATGAATCAGCATTTTTGAATGAATGTATTGAGTGAATGATTCAATGACTCACTCATATTACTGGATGAATCAGCATTTTTGAATGAATGTATTGAGTGAATGATTCAATGACTCACTCATTTTACTGGATGAATCAGCATTTTTGAATGAATGTATTGAGTGAATGATTCAATAACTCACTCAATTTAACTGGATGAATCAGCATTTTTGAATGAATCTATTGAGTGAATGATTCAATGACTCACTCATTTTACTGGATGAATCAGCATTTTTGAATGAATTTATTGAGCGAATGATTCAATGACTCACTCATTTTACTGGATGAATCAGCATTTTTGAATGAATGTATTGAGTGAATGATTCAATGACTCACTCATTTTACTGGATGAATCAGACATTTTGAATGAATCTATTGAGCGAATGATTCAATGACTCACTCATATTACTGGAAGAATCAGCATTTTTGAATGAATCTATTGAGTGAATGATTCAGTGACTCACTCATAAAGACTTGTTTCATTACTGGATGAATCAACATTTTTGAATGAATCTCTTGAGCGAATGATTCAATGCCATTTAACAGTCACGTGTCTCCACCTACTGGTGTAACGACGTAATTAATACACTAATTTGAAGCGTCAAAGCTGATTTACTGTAGTTTGATGGCCACCGTAGACATCAGTGTTTATACCCGAACTATACACTTTTCTCCCAATACTTCTGTGATTAAAATGAATGATTGTAAAGGCTCATATCTTGACAACGACTCTGAATCTCTTGATTCTGAATCGCTGAGATCACAGGTTTAATAGACAGCGCTGAATCCCTGTCGTTCAGGAATTGAGATCGTGAATCGTGAAACACTGTGTGTGTGTGTGTGTTACAGAAGGGTATTCTGAAGAACAACGAAGGCATCCTGAAGGACAACACACAGCGCAGCAAGTGGCACGTCACCGGCCCCGGAGGACTGGAGATGCTGATACCATCCGTGTGTCTGATCATCCCTCCGCCCAACCCTCTGAGCATCAGTCTGGCACAGAAGTACGACACACACACACACACACACACACACACAGATCTCAGTGTTATAGAGCAGAATGCACTGATTGGTGGATTGTCTGACAGGAACGAGCAGTACTACGAAGCCATCATGTCCGTCTGGAGTCAGCTGTTCATCAACATCAAGAGTCTGATTTCCTGGCAGTACTGCATCAAGGACTTCCAGCACATCAACTCCCTCACGCTCTCAATGGTAGGAGATCAGAACTTACTTGCCATTTGCTCAATGTCTCGATCCATGGGTGCTTTAGTGATCTCTCGTCTGCTTTAGCTGTCACAAATGCGTCCTGAGGAGTATCGCAACATTATCAAGAGCCTGGAGATCCACTACCAGGAGTTCATGCGTCACAGCCTCGGCTCTGAGATGTTCGGCGATGAAGACAAGAGGAAGATGGAGCAGGACTACGCCGGAGCACAATCCCGTTACGACCAGCTGGTGATCCAGCTGCCCAACTACAGTAAGACACGTTCAGCTCCAGTCCTTGATTCTGATTGGTCAATAGGTGTGTTTTATTCATGGAAACACCCAACGGTTCTATGTAGCACCCCTAGCAACCACTCTTAGCAACGCAAACACATGTTCTCATTGATCTTGTTCATTGACGCTTATGGAGTAACGTTAGAGGACAGTAGATATAGTATTTTCCTTAGATATCCCTCGCTTCTTCGTGTTCACAACAATTCGTATTCCTTTCAATATAAAAGTCTTCTGAATGACGGACTCGTTCATAAAAACCATGCAATGGCGATATTGATTTTACTCCATGAAAGTTGCATTGATATAGGATGACTTCATTCGATTACTCTTGCCTTACGAAGGAGTTGTGTTTGTCTTTCAGGGGATAACGGGGGGAGAGTGCAGACTGATGGGAAGATAGTGGTGACCAATGGAAACATGGTGACCTCTGAAAGCACGACGACAGTTGGGAAAACAGTGTCGACTGGGAAGACGGTGACGACTGGGAAGACGGTCATCTCGGGGCTGAACGTCAGTCTCATGTCAGACCTGAGCGCTCTCAGACGCAGACTCGAGGGAGCGGAGGCCGGCTTGATTCAGCATATCCACGTGCCTCTGAAGGACAACGGCGTACAGCAGTGCTCTCAGAGACTCGTGCTGCTGAAGGTAAACATCACTACCAGTGGCACAGTCTGCTGGAACCTCCAGTGATGGACCAATAAGCCCATTATCAGCCAATATTATTCCAGCATAATCGACGATCTGTTTCATCAGGGTGTACATCATGATCTGGACACCATCCAGGACGAGTACCTGCATCTGAGGGAGAGGATTTTAAGAGAGCTGGAAGGAAGCACTAACCAAGAGCAGACGCGGTACCTGCGCTCCGAACTGGACATCATCAACCAGAAGCTGGGCAGTCTGCAAGGATTTTCAGGCGCATATATCCAGAGGCAAGAGGGTTTAACTAGGGCCTATTCTGCTTTTCTTCATGTTCATCTTTCTTTAGTGTGTGTAATGTCGCTGTTTGAGCATGAAAAACCTCTGCAAACTTCCAAAGTTATTCTCTATGTCAGTGTGAAATTACACTCCTCTGAAATTACTCCATTGTAGTCTTGAGGTTTCTTCCGGCCAATCACAGCAGAGTAGACAATCATAAACAAACTGGGTCATCTGACCAATCAGAGCATAGTAGACCAATCACAACAGACTGGACCATCTGACCAATCAGAGCAGAGTAGACCAATCACAACAGACTGCCATCTGACCAATCAGAGCAGAGTAGACCAATCACAACAGATGGGTCATCTGACCAATCACAGCAGAGTAGACCAATCACAACAGACTGGGTCATCTGACCAATCAGAGCAAAGTAGACCAATCACAACAGACTGGGTCATCTGACCAATCAGAGCTGAGTAGACCAATCACAACAGACTGGACCATCTGACCAATCAGAGCAGAGTAGACCAATCACAACAGACTGGACCATCTGACCAATCAGAACAGAGTAGACCAATCACAACAGACTGGGTCATCTGACCAATCAGAGCAGAGTAGACCAATCACAACAGACTGGGTCATCTGACCAATCAGAGCAGAGTAGACCAATCACAACAGACTGGGTCATCTGACCAATCAGAGCAGAGTAGACCAATCACAACAGACTGGACCATCTGACCAATCAGAGCAGAGTAGACCAATCATAAACGGACTGGGCCATCTGACCAATCAGAGCAGAGTAGACCAATCACAACAGACTGGACCATCTGACCAATCAGAGCAGAGTAGACCAATCACAACAGACTGGACCATCTGACCAATCAGAGCAGAGTAGACCAATCACAACAGACTGGACCATCTGACCAATCAGAGCAGAGTAGACCAATCACAACAGACTGGACCATCTGACCAATCAGAGCAGAGTAGACCAATCACAACAGACTGGACCATCTGACCAATCAGAGCAGAGTAGACCAATCATAAACGGACTGGGCCATCTGACCAATCAGAGCAGAGTAGACCAATCACAACAGACTGGACCATCTGACCAATCAGAGCAGAGTAGACCAATCACAACAGACTGGACCATCTGACCAATCAGAACAGAGTAGACCAATCACAACAGACTGGACCATCTGACCAATCAGAGCAGAGTAGACCAATCACAACAGACTGAGTCATCTGACCAATCAGAGCAGAGTAGACCAATCACAACAGACTGGACCATCTGACCAATCAGAGCAGAGTAGACCAATCACAACAGACTGGACCATCTGACCAATCAGAGCAGAGTAGACCAATCACAACAGACTGGACCATCTGACCAATCAGAGCAGAGTAGACCAATCACAACAGACTGGGTCATCTGACCAATCAGAGCAGAGTAGACCAATCACAACAGACTGGACCATCTGACCAATCAGAGCAGAGTAGACCAATCACAACAGACTGGACCATCTGACCAATCAGAACAGAGTAGACCAATCACAACAAACTGGGTCATCTGACCAATCAGAGCAGAGTAGACCAATCACAACAGACTGGACCATCTGACCAATCAGAACAGAGTAGACCAATCACAACAGACTGGGTCATCTGACCAATCAGAGCAGAGTAGACCAATCACAACAGACTGGGCCATCTGACCAATCAGAGCAGAGTAGACCAATCACAACAGACTGGGTCATCTGACCAATCAGAGCAGAGTAGACCAATCACAACAGACTGGACCATCTGACCAATCAGAGCAGAGTAGACCAATCACAACAGACTGGACCATCTGACCAATCAGAACAGAGTAGACCAATCACAACAGACTGGGTCATCTGACCAATCAGAGCAGAGTAGACCAATCACAACAGACTGGGTCATCTGACCAATCAGAACAGAGTAGACCAATCACAACAGACTGGGTCATCTGACCAATCAGAGCAGAGTAGACCAATCACAACAGACTGGACCATCTGACCAATCAGAGCAGAGTAGACCAATCACAACAGACTGGACCATCTGACCAATCAGAGCAGAGTAGACCAATCACAACAGACTGGACCATCTGACCAATCAGAGCAGAGTAGACCAATCATAAACGGACTGGGCCATCTGACCAATCAGAGCAGAGTAGACCAATCACAACAGACTGGACCATCTGACCAATCAGAGCAGAGTAGACCAATCACAACAGACTGGACCATCTGACCAATCAGAGCAGAGTAGACCAATCACAACAGACTGGACCATCTGACCAATCAGAGCAGAGTAGACCAATCACAACAGACTGGACCATCTGACCAATCAGAGCAGAGTAGACCAATCACAACAGACTGGACCATCTGACCAATCAGAGCAGAGTAGACCAATCATAAACGGACTGGGCCATCTGACCAATCAGAGCAGAGTAGACCAATCACAACAGACTGGACCATCTGACCAATCAGAGCAGAGTAGACCAATCACAACAGACTGCCATCTGACCAATCAGAGCAGAGTAGACCAATCACAACAGATGGGTCATCTGACCAATCACAGCAGAGTAGACCAATCACAACAGACTGGGTCATCTGACCAATCAGAGCAAAGTAGACCAATCACAACAGACTGGGTCATCTGACCAATCAGAGCTGAGTAGACCAATCACAACAGACTGGACCATCTGACCAATCAGAGCAGAGTAGACCAATCACAACAGACTGGACCATCTGACCAATCAGAACAGAGTAGACCAATCACAACAGACTGGGTCATCTGACCAATCAGAGCAGAGTAGACCAATCACAACAGACTGGGTCATCTGACCAATCAGAGCAGAGTAGACCAATCACAACAGACTGGGTCATCTGACCAATCAGAGCAGAGTAGACCAATCACAACAGACTGGACCATCTGACCAATCAGAGCAGAGTAGACCAATCATAAACGGACTGGGCCATCTGACCAATCAGAGCAGAGTAGACCAATCACAACAGACTGGACCATCTGACCAATCAGAGCAGAGTAGACCAATCACAACAGACTGGACCATCTGACCAATCAGAGCAGAGTAGACCAATCACAACAGACTGGACCATCTGACCAATCAGAGCAGAGTAGACCAATCACAACAGACTGGGTCATCTGACCAATCAGAGCAGAGTAGACCAATCACAACAGACTGGACCATCTGACCAATCAGAGCAGAGTAGACCAATCACAACAGACTGGACCATCTGACCAATCAGAACAGAGTAGACCAATCACAACAAACTGGGTCATCTGACCAATCAGAGCAGAGTAGACCAATCACAACAGACTGGACCATCTGACCAATCAGAACAGAGTAGACCAATCACAACAGACTGGGTCATCTGACCAATCAGAGCAGAGTAGACCAATCACAACAGACTGGACCATCTGACCAATCAGAGCAGAGTAGACCAATCACAACAGACTGGGTCATCTGACCAATCAGAGCAGAGTAGACCAATCACAACAGACTGGACCATCTGACCAATCAGAGCAGAGTAGACCAATCACAACAGACTGGACCATCTGACCAATCAGAACAGAGTAGACCAATCACAACAGACTGGGTCATCTGACCAATCAGAGCAGAGTAGACCAATCACAACAGACTGGGTCATCTGACCAATCAGAACAGAGTAGACCAATCACAACAGACTGGGTCATCTGACCAATCAGAGCAGAGTAGACCAATCACAACAGACTGGACCATCTGACCAATCAGAGCAGAGTAGACCAATCACAACAGACTGGACCATCTGACCAATCAGAGCAGAGTAGACCAATCACAACAGACTGGGTCATCTGACCAATCAGAACAGAGTAGACCAATCACAACAGACTGGGTCATCTGACCAATCAGAGCAGAGTAGACCAATCACAACAGACTGGACCATCTGACCAATCAGAGCAGAGTAGACCAATCACAACAGACTGGACCATCTGACCAATCAGAGCAGAGTAGACCAATCACAACAGACTGGACCATCTGACCAATCAGAGCAGAGTAGACCAATCATAAACGGACTGGGCCATCTGACCAATCAGAGCAGAGTAGACCAATCACAACAGACTGGACCATCTGACCAATCAGAGCAGAGTAGACCAATCACAACAGACTGGACCATCTGACCAATCAGAGCAGAGTAGACCAATCACAACAGACTGGACCATCTGACCAATCAGAGCAGAGTAGACCAATCACAACAGACTGGACCATCTGACCAATCAGAGCAGAGTAGACCAATCACAACAGACTGGACCATCTGACCAATCAGAGCAGAGTAGACCAATCATAAACGGACTGGGCCATCTGACCAATCAGAGCAGAGTAGACCAATCACAACAGACTGGACCATCTGACCAATCAGAGCAGAGTAGACCAATCACAACAGACTGCCATATGACCAATCAGAGCAGAGTAGACCAATCACAACAGATGGGTAGGGCTGCAACAACTAATCGATAAAATCGATTATAATCGATTATGAAAATCGTTGTCAACGAATGTCGTTATCGATTAGTTGGTCTGATTACGTCACGGGGATTGTTTACATGGAACATGCGCTTCTTAAATGCGCTTCATGAGGCGCACATGCAGTCTCTCTCCCTCGCCGCTCTACCCTGTCTCGCGCGCGCAACACGGACGGTTTGGAGCACATTATCTTCTGTCTCGCATGCGCACTCTTGATTCCGTGAGTTTGAACTAATTTGCGGGCATCAGGAAACCGCTATCAATATGCAGCATACACGAAAATCATTCACCTTTCGGTAAATTCGCCGTTTTGAAACTAAAATAGGTGACCGACGTTAATCGTGTATACTTTATGAAGCCATACTATAGTATAATGTGAGATAGAAATGTATATTTAAGTCATTAAATTCAAGTTAACGTAAGCTTTTCCCTCCACTGCGGCTGTCAGTCATTCTCTATTCGGTGTTCAAACAGCGCGTCGCGTTACAACAGTTAACATGATGATCTCTTTCCAAGATGATTCAATGTTATTATTATAATTGATCCGTAGATAAAGGTCTATGATGGTTTTGAAATCTTATTAATAGCCTTTCTTGTTCTGTCCTATCTATTATATTTTGCTTCCTCACTAAACAGCTGTGCTTTACATTTAAAACAGCTGTGCATCTGATTTTTACGATGTTTTTCATGAATGTATAACAACAATACAAAGAGCAATGTGTAACGTTTTACCAGAGTTAGTGCTACACTTATTGTCTCTTATTTGTTCCCCACTAAGGAATGTTTTTTCACTAAATGTTTAGATTTTATAAAATTATTGTGCACTTGTGATATTTCTAGGCTAAGTTATGCTGAGTTATCCACTAATCTAGTTTATAATAGCATTTTTGTCATAGGTTATGGTCATATATATTTTTTTAATTTGTTGTTTTTCTTTATAATGAAGTTATCTGTATTAAGTGGATTGTTTAACACACAAAAGAGTGTGGTTTTTAGGGTTTTATTTTGTTATAATAAACAAAAAAGAAATATAATTTTTTATCCGATTAATCGATTAATCGAAAAAATAATCGTCCGATTAATCGATTATCAAAATAATCGTTAGTTGCAGCCCTACAGATGGGTCATCTGACCAATCACAGCAGAGTAGACCAATCACAACAGACTGGGTCATCTGACCAATCAGAGCAAAGTAGACCAATCACAACAGACTGGGTCATCTGACCAATCAGAGCTGAGTAGACCAATCACAACAGACTGGACCATCTGACCAATCAGAGCAGAGTAGACCAATCACAACAGACTGGACCATCTGACCAATCAGAACAGAGTAGACCAATCACAACAGACTGGGTCATCTGACCAATCAGAGCAGAGTAGACCAATCACAACAGACTGGGTCATCTGACCAATCAGAGCAGAGTAGACCAATCACAACAGACTGGGTCATCTGACCAATCAGAGCAGAGTAGACCAATCACAACAGACTGGACCATCTGACCAATCAGAGCAGAGTAGACCAATCATAAACGGACTGGGCCATCTGACCAATCAGAGCAGAGTAGACCAATCACAACAGACTGGACCATCTGACCAATCAGAGCAGAGTAGACCAATCACAACAGACTGGACCATCTGACCAATCAGAGCAGAGTAGACCAATCACAACAGACTGGACCATCTGACCAATCAGAGCAGAGTAGACCAATCACAACAGACTGGACCATCTGACCAATCAGAGCAGAGTAGACCAATCACAACAGACTGGACCATCTGACCAATCAGAGCAGAGTAGACCAATCATAAACGGACTGGGCCATCTGACCAATCAGAGCAGAGTAGACCAATCACAACAGACTGGACCATCTGACCAATCAGAGCAGAGTAGACCAATCACAACAGACTGGACCATCTGACCAATCAGAACAGAGTAGACCAATCACAACAGACTGGACCATCTGACCAATCAGAGCAGAGTAGACCAATCACAACAGACTGAGTCATCTGACCAATCAGAGCAGAGTAGACCAATCACAACAGACTGGACCATCTGACCAATCAGAGCAGAGTAGACCAATCACAACAGACTGGACCATCTGACCAATCAGAGCAGAGTAGACCAATCACAACAGACTGGACCATCTGACCAATCAGAGCAGAGTAGACCAATCACAACAGACTGGACCATCTGACCAATCAGAGCAGAGTAGACCAATCACAACAGACTGGACCATCTGACCAATCAGAGCAGAGTAGACCAATCACAACAGACTGGACCATCTGACCAATCAGAACAGAGTAGACCAATCACAACAAACTGGGTCATCTGACCAATCAGAGCAGAGTAGACCAATCACAACAGACTGGACCATCTGACCAATCAGAACAGAGTAGACCAATCACAACAGACTGGGTCATCTGACCAATCAGAGCAGAGTAGACCAATCACAACAGACTGGACCATCTGACCAATCAGAGCAGAGTAGACCAATCACAACAGACTGGGTCATCTGACCAATCAGAGCAGAGTAGACCAATCACAACAGACTGGACCATCTGACCAATCAGAGCAGAGTAGACCAATCACAACAGACTGGACCATCTGACCAATCAGAACAGAGTAGACCAATCACAACAGACTGGGTCATCTGACCAATCAGAGCAGAGTAGACCAATCACAACAGACTGGGTCATCTGACCAATCAGAACAGAGTAGACCAATCACAACAGACTGGGTCATCTGACCAATCAGAGCAGAGTAGACCAATCACAACAGACTGGACCATCTGACCAATCAGAGCAGAGTAGACCAATCACAACAGACTGGACCATCTGACCAATCAGAGCAGAGTAGACCAATCATAAACGGACTGGGCCATCTGACCAATCAGAGCAGAGTAGACCAATCACAACAGACTGGACCATCTGACCAATCAGAGCAGAGTAGACCAATCACAACAGACTGGACCATCTGACCAATCAGAGCAGAGTAGACCAATCACAACAGACTGGACCATCTGACCAATCAGAGCAGAGTAGACCAATCATAAACGGACTGGGCCATCTGACCAATCAGAGCAGAGTAGACCAATCACAACAGACTGGACCATCTGACCAATCAGAGCAGAGTAGACCAATCACAACAGACTGGACCATCTGACCAATCAGAGCAGAGTAGACCAATCACAACAGACTGGACCATCTGACCAATCAGAGCAGAGTAGACCAATCACAACAGACTGGACCATCTGACCAATCAGAGCAGAGTAGACCAATCACAACAGACTGGACCATCTGACCAATCAGAGCAGAGTAGACCAATCATAAACGGACTGGGCCATCTGACCAATCAGAGCAGAGTAGACCAATCACAACAGACTGGACCATCTGACCAATCAGAGCAGAGTAGACCAATCACAACAGACTGGACCATCTGACCAATCAGAACAGAGTAGACCAATCACAACAGACTGGACCATCTGACCAATCAGAGCAGAGTAGACCAATCACAACAGACTGAGTCATCTGACCAATCAGAGCAGAGTAGACCAATCACAACAGACTGGACCATCTGACCAATCAGAGCAGAGTAGACCAATCACAACAGACTGGACCATCTGACCAATCAGAGCAGAGTAGACCAATCACAACAGACTGGACCATCTGACCAATCAGAGCAGAGTAGACCAATCACAACAGACTGGGTCATCTGACCAATCAGAGCAGAGTAGACCAATCACAACAGACTGGACCATCTGACCAATCAGAGCAGAGTAGACCAATCACAACAGACTGGACCATCTGACCAATCAGAACAGAGTAGACCAATCACAACAAACTGGGTCATCTGACCAATCAGAGCAGAGTAGACCAATCACAACAGACTGGACCATCTGACCAATCAGAACAGAGTAGACCAATCACAACAGACTGGGTCATCTGACCAATCAGAGCAGAGTAGACCAATCACAACAGACTGGACCATCTGACCAATCAGAGCAGAGTAGACCAATCACAACAGACTGGGTCATCTGACCAATCAGAGCAGAGTAGACCAATCACAACAGACTGGACCATCTGACCAATCAGAGCAGAGTAGACCAATCACAACAGACTGGACCATCTGACCAATCAGAACAGAGTAGACCAATCACAACAGACTGGGTCATCTGACCAATCAGAGCAGAGTAGACCAATCACAACAGACTGGGTCATCTGACCAATCAGAACAGAGTAGACCAATCACAACAGACTGGGTCATCTGACCAATCAGAGCAGAGTAGACCAATCACAACAGACTGGACCATCTGACCAATCAGAGCAGAGTAGACCAATCACAACAGACTGGACCATCTGACCAATCAGAGCAGAGTAGACCAATCACAACAGACTGGACCATCTGACCAATCAGAGCAGAGTAGACCAATCATAAACGGACTGGGCCATCTGACCAATCAGAGCAGAGTAGACCAATCACAACAGACTGGACCATCTGACCAATCAGAACAGAGTAGACCAATCACAACAGACTGGGCCATCTGACCAATCAGAGCAGAGTAGACCAATCACAGCAGACTGGGTCATCAGACCAATCAGAGCAGAGTAGACCAATCACAACAGACTGGGCCATCTGACCAATCAGAGCAGAGTAGACCAATCACAACAGACTGGACCATCTGACCAATCAGAGCAGAGTAGACCAATCACAACAGACTGGACCATCTGACCAATCAGAACAGAGTAGACCAATCACAAAAGACTGGACCATCTGACCAATCAGAGCAGAGTAGACCAATCACAACAGACTGAGTCATCTGACCAATCAGAGCAGAGTAGACCAATCACAACAGACTGGACCATCTGACCAATCAGAGCAGAGTAGACCAATCACAACAGACTGGACCATCTGACCAATCAGAGCAGAGTAGACCAATCACAACAGACTGGACCATCTGACCAATCAGAGCACAGTAGACCAATCACAACAGACTGGGTCATCTGACCAATCAGAGCAGAGTAGACCAATCACAACAGACTGGACCATCTGACCAATCAGAGCAGAGTAGACCAATCACAACAGACTGGACCATCTGACCAATCAGAACAGAGTAGACCAATCACAACAGACTGGGTCATCTGACCAATCAGAGCAGAGTAGACCAATCACAACAGACTGGACCATCTGACCAATCAGAACAGAGTAGACCAATCACAACAGACTGGGTCATCTGACCAATCAGAGCAGAGTAGACCAATCACAACAGACTGGACCATCTGACCAATCAGAGCAGAGTAGACCAATCACAACAGACTGGGTCATCTGACCAATCAGAGCAGAGTAGACCAATCACAACAGACTGGACCATCTGACCAATCAGAGCAGAGTAGACCAATCACAACAGACTGGACCATCTGACCAATCAGAACAGAGTAGACCAATCACAACAGACTGGGTCATCTGACCAATCAGAGCAGAGTAGACCAATCACAACAGACTGGGTCATCTGACCAATCAGAACAGAGTAGACCAATCACAACAGACTGGGTCATCTGACCAATCAGAGCAGAGTAGACTTATACATTTCTGGGTAAATGAACCTATGAAATAATAGTGAGTGTTGTTTAATATGAGTGTGTGTGTGTGTGTGTGTGTGTGTTTCCAGGCTCACTGCTCTTCAAGCTCTGATCCAGAGCCTCCTGCAGGCGGAGGACGTCATTAAAGTCCATGAAGCTCGTCTTACAGAAAAAGAGACGTCTTCTCTTGATCTGAATGAACTGGACAGATACCGCATGACCCTGAAGGTGAACTTCATATTTGACTTTATATATCTTAACTCTTAACAAGACACCTTGTCTTTTCTAATCAGTGTGTGTGAGACCCATACCACGTTCAACACATTTTGAGAATCTACCTATAGAATTATTGTTTCCACAATATAATTTAAATAGTAGTTGTCATCAGAACCTAAATTTTCCGCATGTCTCCACAAATGGCTCCTTGTGACTCGAAGTGATAGAGTGTGTCACATGATATGTCTCATTTAATGTGATATGTTGTGCCATGCAGAGCATGAAAGCGGATCTGGAGCAGAAGAAGGGTGTTTTGAAGACCATGGAGTCGGAGCTGGCCAAGGCTGTTCACTGGAACGGTCAAATCGACAAATCCTTCCATCAGTGTGACGTGGACCTGTCCAGATACTCGGAGCAAGTGGGACAGATGACGGACCGCTGGCGCAGGATCGTGGCTCAGATTGACAGCAGGTGATGTGCTGAACATCAACACGCTCGACCGTTACTAGCATCACAGCATCATTATAATCCATTCCTTGCTTGTTTGTCAGGGTGTGGGACCTGGATAAACAGGAGAAACAGCTCAATCACTACAAGCAGTCAAGCTCCATAATCAACAAATGGATTCAGGAAACTAGTCGGCGGCAAGATGCCCACCAGATCACTAAATTCAGCAGCTTGGAAAGTTTAATTAAGCACCTGGAACAGCAAAAAGTCAGTCCAATACACTCCCCGATGTGTGTTTTTGTCTGAAATAAATTGTTTTCTTAAACATTTTTCAGTTAATTATGTAACCCTGACTTGGATAAAATATGTCCTATTGAGAAAACTATTTTGTCACCGAACAGGCGCTGTATTCTGAGATCAAAGGAAAGAAAGAAAAAGTGGATGATGTGGTCAAAGACTCAGACATATGTGCTGCCTCCATTAAGGTGAGACTCATACTCGCTGTATTGCTCATTACACGTACATGTAGAAACGCTGCAGAAGGCTGAGGTCCCAGATCACTGTTTTGACAGGACTATGAGCTCCAGCTGGCGTCCTACAGCGCAGGATTGGAGACGCTGCTCAACATTCCCATCAAGAAGACCATGCTTCAGTCTCCGACCAATGACCTCAGGCAGGAGGTAACCAAACCGTTCCCATGATGCACTCGGCATCGTCAACTATAGGGACAGTTCACACAAAAAACACGATTCGGTCATCATTTACTCAAGAGTTTCTTTCTTCTTCTGAACACAAAAGAAGATACTGAGAAATATGGGTAAACTAAGGAAATCAATGGGTCCAAAATATCATCTTTTGTGTTCAGCAGAAGAAAGAAATTTGGTTTGGAGCAACTTTAGGGTGCGTTTATGATGATTTCAATTTTTGGGTGAACTATCTCTTGAACATCACAGTTCATTAACTTTATGTTTGAGTGTACCCGTGTTTAACACACCTTCACTGACTTATAACTGTTTCCCTAAAGGCAACGGAGCTGCAGTCACACTACATAGAGCTCTTGACACGTTCGAGTGACTACTGCAAATACCTTGGGGAAATGCAGAATAACATGGAGGACTTAATGGTAAGTTAAACACCGACAAATGACAGAAAATTTACAATTACATTGTCCAAATTCAAATTTCAGTGCCCAAAATTACATAGAAATGAATTGATTTGATTGGCTTTTGTAGTTCTGTATATTGGTTATTTGTAGTTCAACAGATAAAAAGAGTAGTTTGGGAATCTCTGAATTATATAATGTGGAATGTTTTCTTTACATTCACAAGTCATTTGTTTGAAGACTATGAGTGTGATTTATACTGAAGTGCACAAATTGGCAAAATAGTAAAACTACTACACCTCTTAAAGTCCCTCGGTAGTCAATAATTGGATCCCTTACCCATTCCTTAAAAAAAAAAATCTTCTTGCTTTAAATGTAACTCGACACCCGTGCCTCATTTAGTATACGGGCTTCTATGAATATGCAAATGAGCCCCGCCTCCACTCACTCACTCAGCTCAGACAATCACACGTTGATCTGATTGGTTACGTTAGCAGGTATAGGGTCAAGTCTGCATATTAGTAGTGCTGATGCCAAGTGTTGTACAAACAGTAAACAAGTAGGAAGGAATGCTTTCTTAGAAGTGAGAAATATTTGGCGGGGTTAAATTGCATTCACTTAATATTTTATTCATTTTGGTTTAATACCATTGCTTAATACGGAATTTTCTTTTTAATTAGAGATGCAAAACTGAGATTGGGATTATGGAGGAGAATCTGAGACGTCACAAGGAGAACCTGGACGACCAAACCCGAAAGAACAAGACGCTGGAGGATAGTCTGACTCACTATCGGCTGGAGCTGACCCAGTCCAAAGAGCAGCTTATATCTTTGGAGGAGGGCAAGAGAACCCAGGCTAGGCAGTGCAGTGTCACTCAGGAAAGCCTGGACAGCACCCAGAATCAGCTGAAGGGCATACAAGACGAGATGTCCCGCCTCAAGTTTCTCATTGAGGAGGAGAAGCGCAAGCGGAGGCTGGCTGAGGAGCGCTACACCACCCAGCAGGACGAGTACGAGCTTGCTATCCGCAAGAGACAGAAGGAACTGGACGAGCTCAGCATGTCCAAAAGCCAGTTTGAAAGGGCCATCAAAGACAAAGAGCGGGAGATTGAGCGGCTAAGATTACAGCTGGAGGATGAGGCCTCCCGGCGAACTGCAGCAGAATCCGAGACCTCAAAGGTAAGATCGCAGTTGAGCCAGGAGATTAATAGCCTAAAGCAAACTTATGAATCTGAGATCCACGTCACCAAGACCACTGTGCTCAAGACGGCACAGCAGAAGGATGAGGAATCTGCAAGTCTGAGGATTCAGATGGAGAGGTTAGCCTCTGAGAAAAGAGACCTGGAAGATGAACTTAGAAAGGTGAAGCTTTCCTTCTCCAACGTGGAAGCGGCACGGAGGAAAGCAGAAGAGGACGCGCTTCAGCAGAGGGCTTCGGTGAGCGAGGAAAGCAGGAGCAAGAGGGAACTGGAGACACAGATCCAGCTGGTACTGCATCAAAGGGAAGAGATTGAAACAAGACACCGGGTGGAACTGGCAGAGGCCAACCGACTTGCCCAGGAAAGGGCCCGTGAGATTACCTTGTTGACCCAGAATCTGCAAGACGAGACCCGGCGGAGGAAAGCCATGGAGGTCGAGAATCATAGCATCAGACAGTCTCAGGCTGAGCTACTCGCCAAACAAACTTCAACCACTGAGGTCATTAACAAGTTAAAGATCTCTGAGCAAGAGTTCCTGGTGGCAAAGAGAGAGTTGGAGGTGCAAAAAAATGAAAAGAGCAAGTTGGAGCAGAATGCCAACCGACTGCAGAGTCGCATCGGGGAACTGCAGTCCAAGGTGAACGAGTTGCAGGCCGAACTGGAGAAGGAGAAGAGGAATAGTCAGGATGACCTCACGAAGAGGAAAAGGATGGAAACGGAGCTCGAGAGGGTGAACCAGATGTGCCGGGAGTACACCACTACCATCACCACTCTACAGGTCCACAAAGAGCAGGAAAGTGCTTCTGGACGCAAGTATGAACTGGAGCTTCGCAGCTCTAAAGAGGAGTTGGAGAGAATCCGGAAGGAGCACAAAATCAACTTGGAGAGTCTGGCCAGAGTGAATGCAGAATTGAAACCTTTGCAACAGCAGCTTGTACGGGAACAGGCCCTTGTCCGTGAGGCCAATCAACGAAACGACTCCCTCTACAAGACCATCGAGGAGAAGAGTCGAGCGCTAAACGAGAGCACCATCGAGATTGAGAAGTTGCAGAGCCTCACTCAGAATCTGACCAAGGAGCGTCTGCGGCTTGAGGAGGAGCTGAGGAGTGTGCGACTGGAGCGAGACGACGCGAAGAGAAGCTTGAGCACCATCGACGTTGAAAGTGCTTCCCGATTGTCTGCCATTCAGTTCCAGCTGCAAACCAGCAATAACAGAGCGCTGGAACTGCAGGAACTAATCAATGAACTGACTAAAGAGAGGGAAAGTTTAAGGGTGGAAATTGCCCGAATCCAAAAGCAATTCTCGGAGGTATTTTTTTATGAGCGACACAACTGATTCTTTTTTTCCTTAATCAGTTGAATCATCACCATTTTAAGTTATATCACAATGGCTTTGCTGGGTAACGCTTTGCTGCATAATGTTTGAATGACCCTTGAAAGCACATTTTCTGCATTAACACTGCATGGTTGCAATCTTTTTTCATATTTTCCCTGGTCTCCTAATTTTTGTTGTTTCATTCTAACCATTTTCTAATTGTGATACATAAATATTTCCGTTGTTCAATCCTCTAAATATTTCTCCTCTTTCTGTTTCCAGACTTCCATGGTCATCCAGCGATCTGAAGCCAACTACAAAGAGATTGTGCAAGAGAGAGACAGTCTTTTGATCAAACTGAAGCTTTCGCAACAGGACAAAGACAAGCAGCAGCGATATGAAGAGGAGCTCAGGCGCATCAAGCTCTCCTTGGAATCTGAGACCAAGCAGAAGCAGCGTCTCCAGGATGAAATTGATCGACTTACCAAGGATTTCAAGTACTGGAAAACCCAATACGAGCTGAAAGAGGGGCAGATCAGACAGAGTGAGTTGGATAAAGACAAAGTTGAGAGAGATAGGGCCTCCTTTCTGAGCGAGATCCAAAGATTGACCGCTGAGCTGAGGAGCGTGGAAGAACGCTACAAGAACCGTCTTCAGACCTCGGACAAGGAGATCTTAGAGCTCTCCCGAAGGAAGGAGACTTTGGAAATTGAACTGAGGAGGTTGCAACAGCGTCCGCTCGCATCCAGTAAGAATACGCAGACGGATGAGATTACCAAGCCTTCCTGTAAGGAATTTACGGTGCAAGGTCTGCGTGGAGAGGTCTCGCTCACGGACCTAGTGAATTCCAACTTGCTTGATCAAACAGATTTGGATAAAATCAACCAAGGAAAACTAACAGGCGAAGATATCGAGTACAGACTCAGGTCGTACCTGGGGGGCTCTTCGTGTATCGCTGGTATCTTCGATGAGGCCAAGAATAGGGTCATTCCCTTTTACCAGGCTATGAAAGAAGGTCTGATTCGACGGGGAACCACACTGGAGCTCCTGGAGGCCCAGGCTGCCTCGGGTTTCATAATTGACCCGGTCAACAACGTGTGCATGACGGTGGAAGAGGCGTGGAGGAGAGCCCTCGTGGGAAAGGAGTTTAAAGACAAGCTACTCTCTGCTGAGAAGGCCGTGACGGGATACAAAGATCCTACCACGGGAAACATAATCTCGCTCTTTCAAGCTATTGAGAAGGAGCTCATAGAGAAAGGTCACGGGATTCGACTGCTGGAAGCTCAGATTGCCAGTGGCGGCATCATAGATCCCAAAGGGAGCCATCGAATTGATGTGGAAGTGGCGTACAGGAAAGGCTACTTTGACCGTGAAATGAATGAGATTTTGTCGTACGATGGCGACGACACCAAGGGTTTCTTTGACCCCAACACCCAAGAAAACCTCACGTATCTGGATTTGAAAAAGCGGTGCATCACGGATCCCAAGACTGGGCTCATCCTCCTGCCTTTGAAGGACAAGCAGAAGCCGAAGCAGGCGACCTCTCAAAAGAACACACTTCGCAAGAGGCGAGTGGTGATCGTAGACCCCGACACCGGCAAAGAGATGACCGTACGAGAAGCCTTCCACCGAGAGTTGATCGATTACGACACGTTTCTGGAGCTTTCCGAGCAAGAGTGCGAGTGGGAGGAGATCACTATCGAAACTTCCGAGGGAACCAGACGTTTGCTTGTTGATCGCAAAACTGGAAACCAGTACGACATTCAAGAGTCCCTAGAGAGGGGGATTATAGATAGACAAACCTTGGAGAAGTACCGTGCCGGGACTGTGACACTCACCGAGTTTGCATCTCTGATCACGAGTAAAAGCAGTAGTTCGGAGCTCGCCATCTGCTCCAGCAGTCCTGACGACATTGCTACCTGCAGTAGTCCCACGCAGATCTCGCCATCATCTCCGACCGTCCGCAAACGCTTCGCCAGTGTGTCCATTACGCTCTCCCCTCCATCTGACATATTTGACGACCAGAGTCCCGTGGGAGCCATCTTTGACTCGGAGACCCTAGAGAAGATAACCATCTCCGAGGCCCAGCGGCGGGGAATACTGGACAACCTCACCGCTCAGCGGCTCTTGGAGGCCCAGGTTTGCACTGGGGGAATTGTCAATCCTGCCACTGGCCAGAGACTCCCTCTGAATGACGCTGAAAAACAAAGCATTATTGATGAAGACATGGCTGTCAAGCTGAAGCCAGCACAGAAGGCGTACGCCGGGTTTGAGGATGTCAAGACCAAGAGGAGACTTTCTGCCGCCGAGGCCATGAAGGAAAAGTGGTTGCCGTACGAGGCAGGGCAGCGCTTCCTGGAGTTCCAGTACCTGACCGGTGGACTCATAGATCCAGTGAACGGCCACCGCTTGAGCATCGAGGAGTCGATCCGGAGAGGATGGCTGGACGGCAGAGGGGCGCAAAAGCTGCAGGACACGAGGAACTACATTAAGAACCTCACCTGTCCGAAAACCAAGCTTAAGATCTCATACAAAGAGGCAATGGATAACTGCATGGTGGAGGAGAACAATGGCATGAAGATGCTCCAGGCTACCTCCATGTCAACTAAAGGCATAAGCAGCCCGTACAACGTGTCGTCAGGGCCAGGCTCTCGCACCGGGTCTCGCACCGGCTCCAGAAGTGGATCACGCAGGGGCAGTGTTGACTACACCTCCTCTGTTTCCTACAGCTTCACCTCATCTTAGCTGGACAGTCGGTCGTGTGTACAATTTCAATTTAAGTAGGATTTTATAATCAGTATGGGTTTGGGGTACAGAATGTAGATTGATTTGTTTTAAACACATTTTACCTGGGTGTTTAATTTGTCTTTTAGATTATTAGTGTAATGGTGTTTTTCATTATTTACACAAGGGGATTTATAGATCTGACTTCTTCTTTACTTGGTTTATTCCGTATATGATATTTTTGCATGTTTTATTTACAATATACATTTACACCTATTAATTTGGCAGGCACTTCTATGCAAGAAATGTAACAAGCATTGGCGCACAAAGCCAATTACTAAGTTAGAAACATGTACTCTTTTACTGAGTCGTCTGTTGGCTTGGTGTCGACGTGCATTTACTAATTTCAAAGTAGAAATCATATATTTTGCCTATAATGAATTTATATTTGATCGGATTGTGTTTATATGGAGCAATTTAAACAATAAAAACTATTGAAATATAAACTACCATTCTCTCTCTTACTTATTGTAAGTCCAAATTATTTCTATAGCATCACATTTGAAATTTCCTTTTACTCGTCACATCTTTCTTTGCAACTAAAACCTACAAACTTAACCTTAAAATACATCTGGAAATCAAATATTGACCTTTAAAGGAAAAAATGTTTCCTGCTGCTGTGATGAACGGACCACCACAGGGAATATGAAGAATATAAAAATATTCATGATATTATTCTTAAACCAGCCATGATACCAACACAAAAACGTATTGCATCAATACAACATTTGATGTTTGTCTTGTTTTAGCAACACAAGTAGGCTAATGTTGTGGATGCTTGTTGCATGTATCTAGAAAACATGCATGTGTGGGGGATCATGCAACCTCAAATATTTTAATTGGTCATGACAAAGATCCTATATGTTTACTCCACAGCGAAATATTTATTTTCACTAAAGCATCATCGCGTCTTGTTCAAGCACTGAATGGTAAAAATAGCTCATGATTACTTCATTTGTGTGCATCCACGAAGAGATAGTTCAAATTAACCTCAATATCATGTATTTGCTTTTGTGTTAGACGGACCCGTCTCATTTCTGCGCATAGTTCCTGTTCTCAATATGGGATCCGCGAAATAATTTGCATACAGTCGCGTATTTAAATCACCTGATACGTGCTGCGTGTTCATAATGTCAAGAATAATTTGGAAAATATGTGAATTGTTGTTTCTAATGTATTAATTTATAATTTTGGAAATATATATAAAAAGGTTGTTGTAGACGTAGGCTAGTTCTCATATCTCATCATGTAAGGGAAATCTTTTTCGAGTTTCGGTTCATATATCGTGACAAGAGAAAAAGTAATTCGGCTAAAATGTGGTCTGTTGCGCTATGTGGGTGTTTCACTGCTGTTCACCGTCAGTCACAGCACATGTTGTTCCCAAAGTGTAGAGGACATGCAAAAAAAAAAAAAAAAAAAAAAAGGTGTAGAGGACATGCATGTATTTCAATGAGTAATGAGCACAATATGTTTTATTGGCACAACCCCATCTGTAAATATGGACTATTAAAAAATACAACAGCACCAGCTCAAACTTAAGTTGTTGACAGAAACAAAGGTGTATCAGTCGCATTTTATTATAACATTCAAAAATAATGTAAAATACCAGTAAATAAAAATTAATGTTTACAAACATACATAAAGCAAACGGTATTCAGGACAATGACATGTAGGATATATATACGAAATATAGCCAACAGTTATAGAGCTATTCATTACAAAAACAAAAAACATTTATTTTACAGCCTAAACTAATTTATTTAAAGCGAAACTGAAACTGGCGTTTGGGCTCTATTTTTACATGAACTAGGCTATGTTAACAAGCTTTATAGCCTATAGTGTCCCAATATCTTTCGTAAAACAGTAAATCCTTCACTTGCACAACCTGTTTTGCACATTTCACCATGACTTTGCATCCTTTAATGTCATTAAATCATCCTACTAATATATTTCCTCCGCATATACTACCTTCATGTAACATGTTGTAAATAACACTGAATATTTGGTCATATTTGAGTTCAGAAAACAGTCACCTAACTGTTAGGCTATTCAACTCCAGTCTAGTACATTTGTTCAACAGGGAAACACCGACCTCAGTGAAAAATCAGATGATAAAATTTGAATTTATTAACAAACACGAAAGAAAGAAAGAAAGAAAGAAAGAAAGAAAGAAAGAAAGAAAGAAAGAAAGAAAGAAAGAAAGAAAGAAAGAAAGAAAGAAAGAAAGACACGTTGTGACAAAGAAACGCCCTTTATCCTTATAATGTAAAATGTAAATTACAGGCTGTCGTTGATGTGTAACGATGACCTCGCCTGAACTCAGAAGCACACATACACTAGACTAGAGGAAGAAGACCTTATTGTGTGCATAGTACATGACATGAGTACATCCCGTACATCACGCCCATAGAGGTCACGCCCCCTGACTGACAAGGAAACAAGGAACTTGTTTGAAACCGCAGATTTCTTCAAAATAAAAGTTCAGATGGAAATTCAAGATTCCATTGAGAAATAAATGGGTTTCTCAAATTTATTTTCATATCTTTTTCATAAAATATACAACTTAAACTGTTCAGGTTGTGTAATTTAACAGTTACGCCGAACAGTAATTTTATTTTAAAAAGACCTTCATTTTGTAAAGTTGCCTGCGTCACTTTGACGTAAGGCGTGTTACATCATCGTGTTCCCGTGCTCGCCTGTCGGTCACGCACACACAGCAGTTCAACCGGCAGAGAAGAGCTTCAGTCCAGTGTGCAGCAGAAACTACGCAACTAGGTATGTTATACGCTTTATTTAATATCTAAATATGTGGCTTGTATATGTTTAAATAACATAGGACGACCTTTTTTAGAGTATCTAACCTGTAAACTATCTCTTAGGGAAATGTCTCATCTTCTTTAATTGAAGCTTATAATATCTAAATGTCATGTTTCTTTACATATCATTACACAATTAATTTATGTTGTTAAAATGGTGTAAAGCTACTTTTTAAATGGCCCGTGTGTGTCATTTGACCTTCATAAATCATGACATGACTATCACTTTAGCTCAGTGATTGAGAAGAGATGACTCATTTCCTTAAAGTTTATATGATGTATGTATCATAACCTGTGCCTTTTTTTACAGTCTATGCTTCACACATGAGACCCTTTGTAATAGTAATAGTAGTAGATGTAATGTAGATGTAGTAAATGTAATGGTCTTCTTTTGTAATAATAGTTGATGATGTAATGTTTTACAGGATGACATGGTTCATATAAGGATCTCTTAATATATGTGTGTGTGTGTGTGTGTGTGTGTTTAAGAACCATTCAACACATCAGTTGTCGAGATTGACTAATTCATATTAGCGCTTCTATATCAATTTATTATTTTCTGTTTGATTTCTGTAATGTTTTAATTGCCCTCATCTGCAGTAAAGTGTTAGAGAATGGGCTTTCATTTATGACATCTAATCTTGTTTTGTTGTGTTTGTCTTTAGTCAAGATGACCGCCATTGAGTATGAAGACAATGAGTCCAAGTTCATCAGAAAAGCCAAAGAGAACCCGTTTGTCCCTGCAGGTGAATTCTCATAACCTCTCCTCCCTCATATTTCACTCTTAATAATAGTCTATTAATAAGCGCATTATATCTCTTTACCCATAAGTATTGTTACAATCACTTTATTTCACATTATCTCTGCCCCTGGTGTGTGTGAAGCCTGTTTTAAATCAAACCGCAAAGGTTTTCCTTAGGGATGCACAATATATATCGGCCAACATATCGATATCTGGAGATATAAGTTATCATTATTGGCCTAATAATTATATTGGGCAGATATATTAAAGCCGATAAATAATGTATTATTTCTTCCGGCTGAGACACTTCAGATGTGCACTGTTCAGGGTCGGGTATCGCTTGAATATCAACAATTGAGATTTCGTTTCGAATTATTAATAGCCAATATGTCAATTATGGGCTTCCAGATATAGAGAGTTATCGGTTCTCGTCTTCCAGATATAGAGTTATCGGTTATCGTCTTCCAGATATAAAGAGTTATCGGTTATCATCTTCCAGATATAAAGAGTTATCGGTTATCGTCTTCCAGATATAAAGAGTTATCGGTTATCGTCTTCCAGATATAAAGAGTTATCGGTTATCGTCTTCCAGATATAAAGAGTTATCGGTTATCGTCTTCCAGATATAAAGAGTTATCGGTTATCATCTTCCAGATATAAAGAGTTATCGGTTATCGTCTTCCAGATATAAAGAGTTATCGGTTATCGTCTTCCAGATATAAAGAGTTATCGGTTATCATATTTCAGATATAAAGAGTTATCGGTTATCGTCTTCCAGATATAAAGAGTTATCGGTTATCGTCTTCCAGATATAAAGAGTTATCGGTTATCGTCTTCCAGATATAAAGAGTTATCGGTTATCATCTTCCAGATATAAAGAGTTATCGGTTATCGTCTTCCAGATATAAAGAGTTATCGGTTATCGTCTTCCAGATATAAAGAGTTATCGGTTATCGTCTTCCAGATATAAAGAGTTATCGGTTATCGTCTTCCAGATATAAAGAGTTATCGGTTATCGTCTTCCAGATATAAAGAGTTATCGGTTATCGTCTTCCAGATATAAAGAGTTATCGGTTATCGTCTTCCAGATATAAAGAGTTATCGGTTATCGTCTTCCAGATATAAAGAGTTATCGGTTATCATCTTCCAGATATAAAGAGTTATCGGTTATCGTCTTCCAGATATAAAGAGTTATCGGTTATCGTCTTCCAGATATAAAGAGTTATCGGTTATCATATTTCAGATATAAAGAGTTATCGGTTATCGTCTTCCAGATATAAAGAGTTATCGGTTATCGTCTTCCAGATATAAAGAGTTATCGGTTATCGTCTTCCAGATATAAAGAGTTATCGGTTATCGTCTTCCAGATATAAAGAGTTATCGGTTATCGTCTTCCAGATATAAAGAGTTATCGGTTATCGTCTTCCAGATATAAAGAGTTATCGGTTATCGTATTCCAGATATAAAGAGTTATCGGTTATGGGCTTCCAGATATAAAGAGTTATCGGTTATCGTCTTCCAGATATAAAGAGTTATCGGTTATCGTCTTCCAGATATAAAGAGTTATCGGTTATCGTCTTCCAGATATAAAGAGTTATCGGTTATCGTCTTCCAGATATAAAGAGTTATCGGTTATCGTCTTCCAGATATAAAGAGTTATCGGTTATCGTCTTCCAGATATAAAGAGTTATCGGTTATGGGCTTCCAGATATAAAGAGTTATCGGTTATCGTCTTCCAGATATAAAGAGTTATCGGTTATCGTCTTCCAGATATAAAGAGTTATCGGTTATGGGCTTCCAGATATAAAGAGTTATCGGTTATCGTCTTCCAGATATAAAGAGTTATCGGTTATCGTCTTCCAGATATAAAGAGTTATCGGTTATCGTCTTCCAGATATAAAGAGTTATCGGTTATCGTCTTCCAGATATAAAGAGTTATCGGTTATCGTCTTCCAGATATAAAGAGTTATCGGTTATGGGCTTCCAGATATAAAGAGTTATCGGTTATCGTCTTCCAGATATAAAGAGTTATCGGTTATCGTCTTCCAGATATAAAGAGTTATCGGTTACCGTCTTCCAGATATAAAGAGTTATCGGTTATCGTCTTCCAGATATAAAGAGTTATCGGTTATCGTCTTCCAGATATAAAGAGTTATCGGTTATCGTCTTCCAGATATAAAGAGTTATCGGTTATCGTCTTCCAGATATAAAGAGTTATCGGTTACCGTCTTCCAGATATAAAGAGTTATCGGTTATCGTCTTCCAGATATAAAGAGTTATCGGTTATCGTCTTCCAGATATAAAGAGTTATCGGTTATCGTATTCCAGATATAAAGAGTTATCGGTTATCGTATTCCAGATATAAAGAGTTATCGGTTATCGTATTCCAGATATAAAGAGTTATCGGTTATCGTATGCCAGATATAAAGAGTTATCGGTTATCGTATTCCAGATATAAAGAGTTATCGGTTATCGTATTCCAGATATAAAGAGTTATCGGTTATCGTCTTCCAGATATAAAGAGTTATCGGTTATGGGCTTCCAGATATAAAGAGTTATCGGTTATCGTATTCCAGATATAAAGAGTTATCGGTTATCGTATTCCAGATATAAAGAGTTATCGGTTATCGTCTTCCAGATATAAAGAGTTATCGGTTATGGGCTTCCAGATATAAAGAGTTATCGGTTATCGTCTTCCAGATATAAAGAGTTATCGGTTATCGTCTTCCAGATATAAAGAGTTATCGGTTATCATATTTCAGATATAAAGAGTTATCGGTTATCGTCTTCCAGATATAAAGAGTTATCGGTTATCGTCTTCCAGATATAAAGAGTTATCGGTTATCGTCTTCCAGATATAAAGAGTTATCGGTTATCGTCTTCCAGATATAAAGAGTTATCGGTTATCGTCTTCCAGATATAAAGAGTTATCGGTTATCGTCTTCCAGATATAAAGAGTTATCGGTTATCGTCTTCCAGATATAAAGAGTTATCGGTTATGGGCTTCCAGATATAAAGAGTTATCGGTTATCGTCTTCCAGATATAAAGAGTTATCGGTTATCGTCTTCCAGATATAAAGAGTTATCGGTTATGGGCTTCCAGATATAAAGAGTTATCGGTTATGGGCTTCCAGATATAAAGAGTTATCGGTTATCTTCCTCCAGATATAAAGAGTTATCGGTTATCGTCTTCCAGATATAAAGAGTTATCGGTTATCGACTTCCAGATATAAAGAGTTATCGGTTATCGACTTCCAGATATAAAGAGTTATCGGTTTTAGGCTAAAATGCTGGTATCAGTGCATCGCTAGCTCTGCTTTTATACACGCGCTGACCTCTCAAGCTGTGTGTTCACTGAATGTGTGTGTTCAGGCCTGCTGGGTTTCTTTGGCATCGTGGCGTACAGGCTGATGAAGATGAAGAACCGAGGCGACACGAAGATGTCGGTGCACCTGATCCACATGCGTGTGGCGGCGCAGGGCTTCGTGGTGGGAGCCATGACTCTGGGTAAAGCACAGTCCTCACGCCTCCTCATCCTCACCGTAACCCTGCTGTCAAGCCTGACCTGTGTGTGTGTGTGTGTGTGTGTTGCAGGAGTGATCTACTCCATGTACAAGGAGTACGTCCTGCAGCCGGCTCAAGCGCAGAAAGCCCTGGAGCAGAAGGCTCAGGAGAAGTGAAGAGGAACACGTTCGGTGTCCCTAATACCGCCTCGTATTAAGGTGGCGCTTTTTTATTTATTGCACACATCGTTTAGGACTTTTTTAATTACAGTTTCCTATTTAAACATTTGATGAACCTCTGTAAAAAGGTTGCTGTGTTCATTTTGTTGCCTGGCTTGTTTGAGAAACGTTGTAAGGGGGAATAGTTAATATTTTTGTATCTGCCAACTGTATTTATGTATAATATCAGAAACAAACTGATGTATTTGGGGATTTCTGCTGCTTTAATGTTGATGTGGCATGAGTACCTTTGTACCTTATCTTTTGAGATTTGTGTAATATAAGTAGATTAAGAAATTCCAGAATAACAATCATAACAAATTGTGATTCTAGTTATATTTGTGAAATATATAACGCACAGAACAGAAAGAAAGACTTTACCTCTGCTGACTGAGAATGAGTGTGTGTGTGTGTGTGTGTGTGTGTGAAAAGAACAAGTGTCGCGTGTTCTTTTGTAGCGTGATCGATTGAAATAACTATGGCTTCTTTTGTTTGATATTTCAAATGAAATTCACAATATTATACTTTTAGAGTGACATATATTTTGAGGCTCTCTTCTGTTTATCTTTGCCAATAAAAAAACTGTAATTCATTAAAGACTTGTTTATTTTACTCTCATGTGAGATCTGAGATGTGTGGAAGCGTTTCCACTACAGAATAAAACATTTTAAAAGATAATTGTGTATTTGTGTTTCGCAATTCTGACATAAACATGAAAAAAGTCAATTGCAAGTTTGTTTCTCACTGACTTTAAGCGACTACTATACTATACAACACAATTGTGACTTTATATCATGCAATTCTGAGAAAAATATTTTTTTATTCCGTGTCGTGTTTCACCGTACACTCTCTTATTCTGTGGTGTTTATTAGCATGTACACACTATGCACATTGTCTTCATGTGGTGATGCCAGTTGTGTGCAGGTGCCCTAAGCTGTTCAGGAAATGATTTAATATTACATGCCAAAATCCAATTAATCATTGGCTTGACTTTCTGTTTCCCAGTGTTAGAAGTCAAGTCACCTTTATTGATATAGGCCTATTGGTTTATTCATCATCTGTCTGAATACTGTACTCTGATTGGCTGGAAAGTGTGCACTAAAACAGTGTAATAAAGTAGTTCCAGTCAGTTCTGTATCAATGCGCTGCTTTCATTGAAGCACACAGTGTTCAAACAGACATTGCCTAATTGTATTATGTGTCTTTCATCATGGTTTATGAAGTCGGGAAACAGCCGGTCACACCCAGGGTAATGTCCAATCGCTCTCTGACGTCTGGATTAAATTAAAGCAGAGGCGTCCCCTTGGGGTTAGTGATGTCCTCAGAGACTCGGGTCGGTTCAACATGTCTTCTAAAGGACCGTGTGTCAACAAACATGTTCATGTCCAGTATTATCACTGGCCTATCTTCACACACTCTCTCACACACACATCATGTTCTCACGCAGAGAAACATCTCACATCTGGATGGGGTCAGGCACATTACATCTCTGCTGTATAACTCTGTTATCCAAGAATATTCATACAGAGGGTCACTAATAGTAATAGTTCATAGATATTCTGTTCATTTAAGATGTATTTGTCCTTGCTGTGGTAAAACAATAGCCACAGTAGTTCTCCAGATGTTCGTTTGTGATGCATGTCAGACTGATGAGGCCGCTCTGTTGCACACTTATTATCTCTATTATAAGTTAATTCCATTTTGGACTGATATATTTGCAATTCTATCATATTTTACAGTGTATAAAGACTGAACTTTGGTTGAAAGAACTGGTTTAGACCGGATGATTTTGATTAGATCTGGTTTCCTATATGATCTTCGCCGCCTCATTAGTGTGCAGGACTTCCTCTCTAGGGAGGATTATCTCTGCAGTTTATATGTTTTCATTTAGCTTTCCCTTCTCCTTCTTTTTCTTTGTCTTATACATGTACGTACTGGAATCAAGAGAGTTATGCAACAATAACTGTTGGATTCCTCAATAAAAAAAGATGAACAAATCTTTATTTTGTTGAACTTGGGATGCTATTGTACTAGACAGAGAAATAAGCAACCCTGAAAGTATTTTCTTTACACTTAATACTCAAAAACAATCATTTTTAGTATAATTTTCGTAATTGAGATTCTATAAGAAGAAATAACAGTATAGAATACTTGAAACCGTGTTCATTTGTTTTATGTTATTCCCTGGATCATGTATTAGGTTCACTGAGTTCTGCTCTTGTGTAAATATGAATAAAAGTGGGTCAATTTCAGAGCATTTCGCGCCTGATTCAGACCCTGACAATGTCTTTTTTACATTCATGGCTTTGATTTTCTCACAGTTTTTAGACTAAAACATGTTTTGGAAATTTCATTTCTCAAATAAAATTTCAAATGAAAAACAAATTATGTAAAAGTTCACATTTTCCCTTCAGCAATAATCTGCCACGTGCATGCTGTCTTTAGAAAGAGACCAAACTTCAGTATGTTGCTCCAAAGCATTCAAGATTTATGAATTTATGTTGAAAATTAAATTTTCAGGACTGTTTAAAAGGGGAATAAATTGATTGGTAACGCTTTAGATTACAGCCCGGAAAGTAGTGTGTAATTTTAAATTAAAATACTCCATGTATTTACAGGTTAAGTGGTGCTTGTTGTTTTAGTTACAGGTTAAGTGTGACATTGCGGGCTGTAAATTGAAGTGATGTTTGTAATAAAAATACATACACAATCAAATCACTGAATCAGAGACCTGTATTGAAAAACAACTTCTTACAGTTAGTCTGAAGAGATAGTCTCCTGTACAAATATTGTAATTCTTCTTACAAACACTTTCCCTTCAGAAGACATTGATCCTCCATGTCACATGATTACTACAGTTATTGCAGTTTGATGCTCCCCCTTTTAGGAACACATGAGCTTGCATTATAATTGTTCTGAATTAAGATTTCTGAGTCAGTGATAAAAGATTGCGTATTTATTTTTATTGTACTTAGTTACCCTATATGAAACAAGCACCACTAATGAAACATATCTTTCCCCAATATTTAGTTGTCAGTGGACTTTTGTTAAAAAGATTACTTTATAAAGGTTTTTAAAAAGCCTATACACACCCAAATCTAAGATTGTTGTATCAAAATAGTAGAACAAGTACCCCTTAGTTATAGCTAATAGATGCATGACTGATCATTTTTTTAATGTCTCCTGGTTGTTACTCCTTTATTTCTCAAACTTTAGGCTATGTTCCCTTTATGTAAGTAGCCTACTTTATAGGTACACTTTTACCGAAATTTCATAAAAGATACACTGTAAAACTCTTTTAATTATGCAGTACTTTCCAGTCTGGAATCTAGCGTTACCCTGCTGTTATGATCTGTGATGTTATTGTGCTGCTGTCCCGCTGACCGGACAGTTTCTAGACCGAGAGATGCGCTTATTTATCCTGGCGAAACCGGTCACGAAAACCATAGACGTAATCAATTAAAATATCAATATTTATTATGTCTACTGTGACGAGAACATACTCTCCGGAGGATCTCAAGCTAAACTCGTCTGTGCGCGCGGCCGCCTCGCGACGCGTTACCATGTCACCAGGCCACCAGGTCGCGTAAACAAACGGACGGAAAACGCCTCGCCAATCCTTCAGTATCTCTCTCTGTTACTCCATTATAATAAAACCATATCAACTCCAAAAGCAAATCTTAACTAGGTTGACGGAAGTCTTTCTAAATTCATCCGGTAAGTCATAAACTGAAACTGCGTGTTGAATCATCTCTCGTAACGTTTGTATGATAACGATTAAACGTTCATTTGTCTCGATCTTGCTCTAATATTCTACATAAGGAAGCTGATAGTGGTATTAGTGATAAAAGTGCATTTTATTCGCACAGTTACAGTGGTTTCAGATTAGAAAACATTAACACAAAGTAAACATGATACTGAAAACAATATCACACATCAATAAAAAAGGTAACACTTTACTATAAGGTTAATTAGTTAACATTAGCTAATTAATAAATTAACTAACAATGAATGAGCAATACATTTGTTAAAGGATTTATTAATCTTTGTTAAAAATCAAAGACGGTTCATGTTAACTAAGGTATAGCTAAAGCTAACTAATAACAGCTATAAACTAGTTCAGAAAGGCACACAAAGCTTGCTATGTGACTGTAAATAGGCACAAACAGAGTAATGTTGAACATGACAATGTTAAACACAGTAAAAAAAATACACAACTAATGGACATAGATGAGTAAGAGCCTCTTCTGTCATGTTCACAGATAGATGTGTGTCTGAAGCAGGCCTGTGTCCTCCGTAACTGCATTAGTGTGTGTGTGTGTGTGATGTTCTCTCAGTGATGGACGCTGACGGCGAGGAGATAAAGCAGCAGCTCAGGCTTCAGTTCCAGGCTCTCCAGGAGCAGCAGGAGCACAGGAGACAGCAGATGAAGAAGAGCAGATCCAGGGCTCCTCCTCTTCCTCACAGCGGCCTGGACCTCATCAGCCTCTCCACACAGCAGGAGGAGGAAGAGGAGGAGGAGCGGTTCCAGGCCAGGTGACTGACACACACACACACACACACACCTATGATCATCAGCAGAACTACACCTGAGGCGATCCGTACTCAACATCAGACGGACTGCAGGTCGAGCCCTACTTAGGGAACCTACAACCGTTTGTGTGTTTTCATTACAGATCCTTTCAAAGCAAGATCTCACTTTAGTTAACACACTTCCCTTCACTATGCTTTTCTAGTTGTAATAGTTAGTGATGGGAGAAACGAATCTTTTCGAAACTTTGAATCAATTGAAAGAATTGATTAAATGATTCAGTGTTTGGAAGCGCTGGAAACGCTGCACCATGATACGTTTATTGAAGATGCAATATTAAATAAGAAATCATCATAAGAATTATGTGTTATTTTATTAAATTGTAGGGCTTGTTTGTGGAATTGTAGACTATTAACTAGATCGTGTCCTTTTTTTACTATACACATGTGTCTTGAAGTATTTTAAAAACCACATAGACACTAGCAGTGAACCATTGAACTTTAATATAAACCCAGTCTGGGTGGTTTCCCAACTCACGTGTCCATGCCTTGTGTGATGAATGATATTGATATAGACTGATATTAACGAGTGACCGTTCAGGGTGATCCAGGAGGAAAACCAGCAGCTGCATGATCGTCTGAGGGAGCTGAGAGACGAGAACGGCCGGCTCCACAAACTGCTGAGCGAGAAAGACTTCGAGCTCAAACACCTGAGGAAGAGGAGCGAGGAGGAGCGGCTGGCTCTAGCGGGTACAGGACACACTACTGTACAGCACACTTATGAGTACACTGTACAGAGTATTATTGCAATGTAAATCAGCTGTCAAGTGTATTGCATTCGTAAACAAAATCTACTCTGTTTTTGAGATAATCAAGTCATTAATTCAGAAAAACAGAGCAAAACCTTTTTTTCCATGAAAAATGATCTCGTAATTCTGAGATAATTAACTCGTTAATTCAGAAAAACAAGATTTTTTCTATGTGAATATACAGTAAAGTGTCATTTATTCCTGTGATCAAAGCATCATTTCATATTTTTTTTTAATTTTTGTGGAAATTTCCACAAAATTTCATATTTTTGTGGAAACAGTGATTTGTGTTTATTTATTAATCTTTAGTAGCATTATAAATATATTTACTGTCACTTTTGACCAGATTAATGCATTCTTGACAATTATTTAATAGTTTTTTATTTTAGTTTTCTCACTAATTTGAATTGGCTTTTAGTTTAAAAATGTTTTATTTTAATTTTTAGTCATTTCTTTATGAGCTTTAATCATTTTATCAGTTTTTATTTTTAGTAGAAGAAAAGTCTGTTTATTGCTGAGGCAATGTTTACGTTTTTTCAACTAATACTTCAATTCTATTCTAGTTAACAGAAATGTTGCAATAGTTTTAGTCACTGATAATAAACCCATGGAAGCTTGTTTCCACCACAGAATAATAAATAAAAAAGGTAATTGCGACTTTTTTATCTCACAATTGTGAGTTATAAAGTCAGAATTGCGAGATAGAAACTCGTAATTGTGAGAAATACTGTAAACTTGTTTATATCTCACAGTTCTGACTTTATTACATACAATTGCGAATTTATATCACACAATTCTGAGATAAAAAGTCACAATTACCTTTTTTATTTATTATTCTGTGGTGGAAACAAAGCTTCTATATAAACCTGATCCTCGATGAGTAAAAGTATTAATATCCTGACTTATTTGAACTAAATGTATTCGATTTCTCGATATTAATCGATTTTCATTTTTACGAACCGATATCGATTCTTAAATCTCAAGAATCGATTAGTCATCCTGTTTCATTTGAATGAATGGATCATTGTATCGCGGATGCGCGCATCCAAAAAAATCACATTAATCTTTGTCCTTTGTTACTATTGATATCAAACAAAGTCTCAATTTTCAAATTACGTTCATTTTCTTTAGAAATTCAAAAACATAAATAGTGTTTTGTCGCTGTGGCGTGAGATCGCTCTGGAGAAGCAGCAGCGCTGATCTCTCTTCCGGCTTAATAATACCAGTCACAGCACCAAATAAACATGAATGAGCATCTGAAAGTGTGTTAAAAGATAGAGTACAACTTATCGAAATCCGTATCATGTCACATTGATTTGCTCAATCAGCGTTTCAACCTTAACTGACGTTGGAAAGACGTCAGTTAAGCTTGTAATCAATGTATCGTCATATTTACCTCAGAAAACCCACATCTACTCGTTAGACAGATACAAAAAATAACTCCAGAGAGGAGCATTTTGCTAAATATATACACCATATTACATATGCCTTATAATCTTAATGTTCTTCAATATTTAATGCATATTTGAATAAATCTGGCAAGTTTTTATGACAGCCACCATTTATATTTCATATAATCTTCTTATCATAAAAATAAATAAAAGTGTAATTTAAGTGTTTGTATAGCTACAAAACAGTTCATTATTACCTTCATATTAAGCTAATGAAGCCTATGGCAAAACTAGACTCCCATAGTTTAACATTTGTTAAGAGATTTGATTTCCTTGAGAAAATTGCCATTTATTGTAACTGATATCCAAAATAATCAATATCGATTCGAATCGAATCGGACTCGAAATCGAATCGAATTGCAAGCTTGTGAATCGAAATCAAATCGAATTGTGAAATTTGTGTCAATACCCAGCCCTAAAATGTATTGTGAAGTGTTTCATGTCGTGCATTAAGTGTGGTGTGCCACTGAATATCTGTCTGGTGTACTAAATCTTGACGTTTTCCTCAAGGAACTGCTGGTTTGGCAGGAGATGCGGCGGCAACCAAAATCGTGGAAGTGTCGAAAAAGAACCGAGAATTAGCAGCAGAAATCGAGCGAGAGAAGACCAAAACCAAACAAGCAAACAACCGGGTCAAACAGCTGGAGAAAGAGGTAACGCACACACACACACACAACCGTCAGCTGGAGATCCGTTCTGCTCAGTTCATCCTCATCGTCTCATTACTGCAGCTTCAGGCCACACTGTTACTCAATCCTGCAAAGACGGCCAGCACTTCAAGGGCGGTGAACGACTATCTGGAGGTAAAGTTGTGTCATGACATCATTCGTTATCATTCGCTACACTGGCGACTCTTTATTCCCCATGTGTTGCGATGCAGAACAGCCCGCTAGTGAAATCCCTTCAGGAGAAACTCTCTGCAGCACAACTCAAGATGGCTGAATACCGCAACCAGATCCAGACCTGCAAGCAGGAGCTGAGAATGGCCCACAAGGTGTGTGTGTGTGTGTGTGTGTGACTGTTTCAAAGTGATAATAGGAAATGAAAGTGGCAGAGATTGTTTTGGCTCTAGAATAGTGTTCCTGAAGTTAGGTTTGACTGATTCACGTCATTAGTCATCATGACCCAGTGTGTGTCGTCAGGTGTTGAGCTGTGAGGTGGGAGAGGACGTCAGTATCCAGCAGGTCCTGTGTAACCCAGGAGGATGGAGAGGCCGATCTCAGCAGATCCTCGTCCTGCAGAACAGAGTGAGTCCTCCGTTACACTTGTGAAGTGTGTTCCAGGTTTTCAAGGAGTGCTGATATTATCGGTCCTTATATTGACTGCAGGTGCGAGACCTGGAGCATCAGCTGAGCCAGTCGTCTCCCGGGAGTGAGCCAGGCCTCGAGGAGGAGACGAGGAGGAAGACACACGACAGGAACATCGGCCGCATCCGGCTCATGGAGCGAGAGAAGAAGGAGGCGCTGGAGGTGCAACACTCATCTCTATCCAGTCCCTCCAGAAAAACGCGATTATGCGATCGCTGAATTCAATGCAAAATCGGCCAAAGTCCGCATATTTATGCGGGGGCCGCATTTTTTCAAATACGTCGCACTTTCGCCGCATAAATTGCCGATTTCCGTGCAAAATATGCAGGGTTTGCATGATTTCATAATCCTTGCATTTTCGTTGCAAAAAAGTCACATGTATCTTAGCAGAAAGTTGAAAAATGTTGCGTTTGCTTCACACAAGAGCAGCCATTTCCCCCTGTTTCCATGGGAACGTTATGAAGTGACGCAATTACGCGACGCCAGACAGACTCACGGAGGCGATGGACATCTCACAAATCGAACTCGTATAACTGTCCGTCACACGTTCTACCGTCACATCGTTACTTAATAAACAACATAAGATAAAAGAAGTAGCATCAAACAGAAATTACCCGCACACATGGGGTGTTCGAGGCTCACATATAACACTGCAGAGAGCTCTTAAAGGGGCCACACCTTATTTACACTCGTTACAGTCTGAAATAAAACAAGATGAGAAATGAAATATTCCCAGCACTTTCTATGATGTAGTATGCTTGCTTATCATGACTATTACATTAGCCTAGTGAGAACAGGATGTTGGGGGAATCACTTATTTTCTCTTTTTCATCAAACCGCAATTTTTGCAAATTCCTGCAATTTTATCCCATAAAATTGCATAAATATCCCGCATATTCTTTCCATCGCATTTTTAAAGAAAACGGGCCACGTAATCAAGGATTTTTGCCCACAACAATCACAAAAAAACAACAAAACACACACAAAAAAACCAGCGTTTTTCTGGAAGGACTGAATACTATTATGGTAAATGTTATATATAAATCGCAAATTTTTTCACAAATTTTTGGAAATTACCACCACAAAATCAGTCATTTTGATCGCAAAAATCTGGAGGGACTGTCTACCGCTCACTCTGCACATCACACACACACACACACACTCTGATCGTCACGTGTGTTTCAGAAGCTCACTGTGGATTATGAGGTCCTGCTGGAAGAGAGCTCGGATGTGAAGAAGAAACTGGAGGGCTCCAGAGCCAGGAACAAAGTGTTGAGCACCGAGGTCAAAGCCCTGAAGAGCCAGATCAGCACTCTGCTGGACAAGGGCAGACACGACGACGAGCTGGTCCACGCATTACTGGTGATCATTCTTACATTACAACACACTTTATATGAAGAGTTCAGATGCAAAAGCCTCTAAGTGCCATTTGAAATTTTCTTCTAGAATGATCATTTTTATCAAGCTTGTATATTTATGTTCAGTGATTTCACTTTAATGGCAATGATAATTACCTATTAATTGTTATTTAAGTGAAATTACTGAACTTAAATATACAAGTTTGATAAAAATCATCATTAAAGAAGAAAATTTCAAATGGCATTTAGAGACTTTTGCATCTGAACTCTTCAAATATACGTATATATGTCCAACACAAGAGAAGTGGGAATAGTTCAATCATCCCAGTCTCTTTGTTTCATTTTAACTACACCACCGGTCAAAAGTTTTAGATTGTTTATGTTTTTAAAAGAAGTCACTTCTGCTCACCAAGGCTGCTTTATTTGATTAAAAAAACAGTAATATTGTGAAATATTATTACAATTTAAAACAGTGGTTTTCTATGTGAATATACTGTATAGTAAAGTGTAATTTACAGCATCATTACTCCAGTCTTCAGTGTCACATGATCTTACAGACATTATTATAATATGATGCTCAAGAAACATTTATGATTATTATCCATGTTGAAAACTGTTTTTTACATTTTTATTTCAGGATTCTTTGATGAATAGAAAGTTCAAAAGAACAGAATTGATCTGAAATGAAAGCTTTTGTAACATTAATCATCACTACCATTCAAAAGTTTGGGGTCAGTAAGAATTTATTTTTTATTTTTGGGGGAAATAAATTAGAAAACACTTTTATTCATCAAGGATGAGTTAAATTGATTAAAAGAAACAGTAAAGATTATATTTTAAATAAATGCTGTTCTTTTGCACTTTCTATTCATCATAAAATTTGGGGGAAAAAATGGCACACGACTGTTTTCAACATTGAAAATAATAATTTGTTTTTTGAGCATAAAATCAGCATATTAGAGTGATTTCTGAAGGATCATGTGACACTGAAAACGGTCACAAGATGTTGAAAATTCAGCTTTCAAATTACATTTTAAAATAGAAAAAGTCATTTTAAATTGTCATAATATTTCACAATATTACTGTTTGTCATTTTTTTATTTTTCATCAGATAAAGCAGCCTTGGTGAGCAGAAGGGACTTCATTTAAAAGCATAAAAATCTTACTGATCTAAAAATTTGACCGGTAGTGTGTGTGATTCAGTTTTTCCAAGGTAAGGTTGCTGGTCATTTCTTTAAAGTAAACCATTGCTTAGGGGAAGGTCCTCAAGTAACGCAATAGCACGCTAAAATCAATTAGTTTGCACATTCTTGCATTCACATCCAAATTGACTGGGTAAATATCAAACAAAATTTGGGTGCAATCAATTACTCAAACACACAATTCATAAAGTACTGCTTCTAAGCAGATAAATGATGTGAATAGATGACGTAGATCATCTCGCTCCTCCAACAGAAGCAGCAGTCGCAGTGGCAGGCCATGTTCGGGCACCTCAGCCAGAGGGGCCACCAGCGCGAGGAGGCCCAGCAGAGCCTGGAGGTGCAGCTGCACAACGAGGCCCAGCAACACGCCTCCCTCATCCAGCAGCTCAAACTCATGGTGTCGGAGAAGGAGAACAAGGTCAAAGAGCTGGAGCAGGAGATCCAGGTACCACACATCTGATGTTTCCCGAAACTACACTTCTAATGAATATTCACAAACAGCATCGCTAATGTCATTTACGTCTTTTAGTTTGTCAAGACATTTAAAGCGTCGTTTTTGAAGACTGCACAGACAAGCCTATGATTGAATCTGGAAATAAAGTCCTCAGATGCCATGTCTGTAATATCTATCAAATCATCCAGCGTTAATTCAATCTCAATTCGTTTTATTAAAATAAGTTATTACTCCACAACGTGGTGGAATGACTAATATTGTGACTGTACGGTTCAAGTCACCTTTATTTAAACAGTGTTTTTTAATACTATAGATTGTTTCAAAGCAGCTTTACAGTGATAATAAGAGATTACAGTAACAGATTGTTTTGGATAAAGTTAGTTTTGATTGATTCACTTCCAGTGATCCAGTGACACGACAACGCTCTAACAGAAAACCCTTCAAAATTGAGATAAAAGGTTATATCTGTGTAAACGCTGACGGCATGCTCATGCGTATTACGTGTTTAGTCTATAGGGATGTGCGTTTGAATATACTGTAGGCTATATGATCGCATGTTGTGTGTGTCTGGTGCAGAAGCAGTGGGAGAGTAAAGGCCAAGCTAACATCGGGCCTCTGACATCACAACAGGAGAACAGCGGCGAGTCCAGCTCTGACCGTCCCAGCGGACAGCTAACGCTCTCTCAAAGTTGTGAACATTAAAACAATGTTTGTTTAAAATGATCTTGTGTTTTATTAAGAAACTTTATATATCATTCATGGAAAACACATTTCTGAAACGTTTTAGTTGGATGTTTGTCTAATGTTTTTTAAATGTATCTACTTGTTTCAGAACATTCCAATAATGATTGAAGAATGATACAATGGAATGTTCCCTCAACGTTTGAATAACCAAGAGACAAAGTTTAAAAAAGCCTGGAAATTTTGAACATTCTGAAATAATATTTTCATAACATAATTGGAACGTTTGCAAAAGTTCTTATTTTTTTTGTTAGCTGTATTATACAAACCTTTTGCCATTAAAAACTACTGTTATTTTTGCGGCTGACCTTATTAATTTGCATTTGTAGGAGTTTCCCTTTCAGAGAACATGTGAGATTATCTGATTATCATCGGCTCTATGCTAACGCCAGCTCTTTTATGAGATTGAGCTCTCACACTAATGTGCCTTGTTTAGTAAATCTGGCGCTACTAAATCTACAAATAAATGCATAAGTAAATAAATAAATAAAAAAAAATGTTATGTGGGAAAAATACATTTTTCTTTAAAAAAATAAACATATTTTATTTTTTCATTTCTTTGTATATTTATTTATTATTTTGGCAGCTTTGGAATTCCATGTGTGATCTTTTGATTTGGGAGAATAAGAATCCACCCCAAACACATTTTACATTACATTTACAGTAGTGTGCTGACAATGGAAGTCCCACTTTCTGTCCTGTGCTGAGTTTGGCCCAGTCTACAGTATGTGGCGCTGTCTAACAGAGTAACATCATGAATAAAAAGCATTGCGTGTGATTCCAGAGAAGCGCGAGCGGCCTGTCCGGAGCATAGACATCATATAGGTAGACGCCCTATCGACTGCTACTGCCAATTGGCACGGACGAGAATTGGAGCCGCCATCTTGAACCGGTCATCCGCTCCGCTCAGTGTAATCTGAATGGCAGGTGAAATGAGCTGTCAGCGCATTAAATTGATCATATCTCAATGAATACCGAACTGATTTTAACGCGGATTTTTTTGCTGCAAAGGTCAAACATGTAGCTATGATACAGGACACATGGTTCGGCGTATTTTTATATTCATTGTAGGTTTAACAGTAATGTATATAATATTCTGATATTAGATATAAAGTGACCAGAATATGTGTGATAAAGGATACAATGTATTAAATCACACACTATAAATATAATAAATAAGCAGAAACAGATAGTAGCAGTAAAGTAAGATATTTTAATAAGTTAAAGAAACACTTTATGATTGACACACGCACATACACACCTCTCTCTCTCTCTTTCTCAAACACGCACACACACGCACACACACACACACACACACAGAGAAAGAGAGAGAAGAACGCAGCCACCGAATCCACAGAACGCAACCACCTGTAATAAAAATTGAGAAGAAGCTTTTTCAACGTGTTTGCATCAGTAATTTCTAAAAATTAAATTCGGACAACATTAAGCCTATACCTTTTTTTTTTTTTTACTGTATGTGGATGTGGGAGGGAGGGGAAAATGTCGAGACTAAAGCCCTATTCAGATTAACTTTACAAGGGTAGATGGGGTAAGTTAATGTAATTTTACCACAGGACTTGTGTAATATCAATAGCCAAATCGAATGTGATAAGATAGCCCATGTTTATCAATAAAACTAGAAGTTGGAGGGGTAACTAAATTTGCGCATCGCTGTCATGCGTGTATATTACGTTGCTTCCTGATGTGCGCAAACACAAATAACCTAGGCTACAACAGGGCAGTTGAATGCTTATCTGATAACCTAGACGCTCTTGTAATTATTACTTTAACAGTTACTCCACCTTTCCATGCCGCGGGTGAACACCGGCTGATGCAGTAAACAGCATTTCACAACGATTTCAGTACAGTAATAGCAAATATCCTTGCTCCTTTTCGATTATCTGGTAATATTCTATTCACAAGATACAACCAATAGTACGGTAAAGTTAAGACTTACTTGTGAAAAGCATTATTTTCGGTGGTCCGGCGATTAGAACAGGAAAATGCTCCACAGTGCTCTGGCAACTTATCTGCTGCCACGCAACGAGACTAGGAATACGACCGGTTCAAGATGGCGGCCGGATTTCTCGTTTTCCAGAGGCCAATAGGGTATCTAGTCTCTATAAGATATCTATGGTCCGGAGTGTGTTAATAAAATCCCATCACTCCAAGTGTGTGGAGTATAAGGCTCTGTTTGTGTGGAGAGAGACCGAGCTCACCAAGATACAGCACACCAATTACACTCAGACTCTTTACAGTCACTGACAACTGACTAATAACCTTACCAAGAGGAAATATATACAATATATACACCCTGCGGTACCCCACACAGCAACTCTGCAGTTTCATATTAACACTAAAGCTTCTACCAGACAGGTAGGATGAAAACCATTTTAAAACTGATCCCGACATGACAAGCAGATCACAAAGTCTATTTATCATAATATTATGATCAATTGTGTCGAAAGCTGATGCAATAAGACCAACACTGTGTATTTTTTAGAGTCAGCTGACATCATAATGTCACTTGAAACTTTAAGTAATGCCGTTTCTGTGGAAAGTTTTTTGTGTAAACCAGCCTTAAAATGATTCTCTAGGAAAAGGGTGAGTTTTTCAGCTACAGCTTTTTCTAGAATTGACATGAAAGGAAGCTTCAAAATTGGTCTATGGCTTCAACATAGCATGAAATAACACTTCAAATCATTAAACTCATGTTCAACTCCGATTGGTTTTTGTTTATAGAGTACATATCTCATCAATACATTTTCACGCAATGCATTAAACAACTGAGTTACAGCAAACTAGAAAAAATAAAGATAACTTTTACATGCTTAACTCATTAATCGTATCTATCACGCCATGTCTGCTAGTAACACAAATGACGAGCATGTATATAAAAAAAATGGGTAAAGTAAGTAGGTAAACTCGTTGTAATTTTTTTCTAATTATTTCTAATTATTTTCGCCTTAGAAGTAGGTTTGATGGAAAAAACACTTTTAACTGTTAAATATTCTTTTCTTTTAACTATTATTCCAAAATGGAAAGAGGGCTTCAGCTCTATCGTTCTGCTGTTCGCGGTTTCTGTCTTCTTCACCGAGAGTCAGTGTATGAGTTTTGCCTCTCTATGCAGTGCCACCGCTGCCACCTACTGGACAAATACGGTGTGCAGGGAAAACACAACTAAAGTGATCAAGAAATCAGATAATAAACTAGAATAATGTAATGAACTGCTTGTAAGCTATTTTCGAGTGGATTACATATATATATATATATATATATATATATATATATATTGATTAACTGAATGTGCTCTCCACTCGTGGTTGAATAGGTTTGATAATCTGAATGTGCTCCACATGTGTTTAATTAGGATTAATTATCTGAATGTGATAGGGGTTGATGTTTGAGTAATGTGATTGGATGGAACGGACATCATGGTTAATGATTCTGCTTAATCTAGTGTATAAATATGAGGCTTCCCCCTTAAACGTGAGAATGCTGTGAAACCTGTTTTATTGGTCTCTACAGATAGTGAACTTCAATTTAATTTAATATAAGTCAGTGTTTAGGCCAGTGCTGTAGCAATGCATCACTTCTTGTCCATGCTGTGTTCACTGCTAGCCATTATTGGGCCTGTGAGCGGCGAGTCTGAGCTGAAGGTGCCGAATGGAGGGGTCTGGGGATCGTGGGCGACCGGTTATACCAAGTGTCCAAGTGGAAAGTACGCCGCAGGGTTTAAAATGAAGGTAAGTTGAGCATTAGTTTTGCTAATATGGAGGGGATGAGCCCTTCAGAGGATCAAAACTGCAGTTGCTGTTTGTCATTTAGTTCTAGGTGTCTCCGGGGAACTGCACCTGCTTGAGATCTTTAAAATGTCTGAGTAATACTAAAGAGCATGAAGATAAAAGTTACTACGGATTATAGGGCTAATAATGGGCCTAGTATTAGTAGTCGACTAGAGTAGTTCCCTTTTCAAAACTTCTGCTGATAATTTACTCACCCCCCGTGTCATCCAAGATGTCCATGACTTTCTTTCTTCAGTCGAAAAGAAATTAAGGTTTTTAATGAAAACGTTCCAGGATTTCTCCATATAATGGTCCAAAATCAAGGTCCAAAAGAAACTTTCAGTACAAACTGCAAACTTGTTCAAAGGGCTTTAAACGACTCCAGACAATGAATAAGGGTCTTACAAGCGAAACGATCGCTCGTTTTGTAAATAAATAACAAAGTTGAACAAATCTTGAACAAATCTTTTTCCGAATCAATTCGTTCGTTTCTTTCGCCGAATGAACCAAATGACCCGGAAAAAGATTTGTTCATGTTGATGAACGAGTTCGAACAGGAGTGCGTTACGGAACAGAGCAAGGCGAGGGTTTGAGCTTATAAAACTTAAACTTTGTTATTTATTTATAAAATGAGCGATCGTTTCGCTTGATAAGACCCTTATTCATCGTCTGGAATCGTTTAAAGCCCTTTGAACAAGTTTGCAGTTTGTATTTAAAGTTTCTTTTGGACCTTGAACCGTTTGGTTCCCACTGAAGTCCATTATATGGAGAAAATCCTGGAATGTTTTCATCAAAAACCTTTATTTCTTTTCAACTGAGGAAAGAAAGACTTGGACATCTTGGATGACACGGAGGCGAGTAAATTATCAGCTAAAGTTTTTTGAAAAGTGAACAAATCCTTTAAGAATAATAACTTTGTAAAGCAACCCCAAGTATAAAAAAAAATGTCAAATGTCATTATTTAAACTGTCAATGCACTCTTCCAGGTTTTTTCACGTTCAGTATTAGATTACTTGGTTTTAAATGGCATAAAGAGCAAGAGGGGTATTAAACTGCATTTCTAAATAAGTAAAAACTGTACTGTCCAAGTCTTACGATGCAAGTTGTAATTTGTGGCCCACGTTTGATGTGTTGCTGTCTGAACTCGAGGACCCCTGGGCTAGCGTTTACTCTTTCAAACGGAAGATTGTCTCACTGTTTTTAGATTGAACGATTGCAGTATGGCGGTGACGATACAGCCCTCAACTCCATTCAGCTTTATTGTGTTGATCGGTCCAAAGATTCATCAAACGTGCGTGACCACACCTCAATTGAGTCCAAAGCAGGAAGGTAATGGATTATTAATAATTCTTGCATTTAAACTAAGCAAATTAAGCATTTTCTTGAATAATAATAGATTTGATCAGGCAACCTTGTGTTTTCTTCAGATGGGGTGATTGGGGACAAACCCAATGGTGTCCTGCTGGATACTTGAACGCTTTCCAGCTGAAAGTCGAATCTCACCGAGGACATAACGACGATACGGCCACTAACAACATCAAGTGAGTGTGTGGTGCTGTAAGTTATAACGTGTAAACCTCTTATACCAACTTTATTTCACTTTTTTTGCAATTTAAGGACTCCGGTTCACCCCCTATCAGTAGTTTAGTGAAGATCAGATTGGCAGTCGTGCTGCTGTAGGTGATCATGTGACGGCACAGTAACTTTTCACATCTGAATTTTCCAGGTTTAAGTGCAGCGGAGGTGATGAGCTGGGTGGGTCCTTTCCAAGCTGGAGCCACGTGGGCGACTGGGGCAACTGGGGCGACTGGAGCCCGACGTGTCCAGGAAGAGGAATCTGTGGCCTCAAGACACGGGTGGAAGACCCACAGGGAAGTGGAGACGACACCGCTCTCAATGACGTCATCATGCTCTGCTGTGATTGAGGTGACGTGACCTCAACCCGAAACTCACACTGACCCACAGATCAACTAAATCTGATCTCTCTTTCAGCTGTACGAGGAAGACCAGAAGAACTGCAAGAAGATCACATGTGTTGTAATTATTCATATTACGATTAACCAACCAGGTCATGTAAAGTCAGACGGTCATTATCACAAAAAATAAAGCCTAACTGGATGTGACATTTGCTCTCTGCTTATTATTGGAGTTTATATACCTGTGTGTATAATTGTTGTTGGGGATTCTTCTGAAGACTCCCTGAAATGCCAAATATCCGCAATAAAGACTTTCTAAACAGAACCTTGTAGTTTGACATTGTTCTACATGACACTTGACATCAGATCATCACATTATTGCATGAGGCAGGTTGTCTACAGTGACTTCTATTGCATTCACAGTAATTGTCTTATCAGTTCATGTGTTTCCTGAGGAAAAACCAGCGTAATCTACAGGAACAATCCTGTTACGCTAAACGTTTTCCCTTTCTAAAGCTATATGTTTAGCTAAAATGGCATAATGCATATTCAGAAATTGCAAACAAATTCAAACCTCTTTGTAATATTTGAGAAGCTTGTAAATATCACAAACCGTGGCAGAATCAAGAAGCAGTTCTGAATCTGTGTTCAAATACTGTTATGATCTGAGTTATGTTTGGATGTTTTCTAGGCTGTCACATTGCTGCGGCCTGAATGCCATTTTCTTCCCAGATTGTCTGCCGAAAGCTAGTTATTTTCGTCGATGTGGAAATTTTCTCTTACATGAACGCATTTTGTGCATTTTTATGACAAACAGATGCACTTTTGTGATAAATACATTTTTATCGTGAAAATGCACTTCTATGGCCGTTGTAAAGCTTGGAAGAGCCCGGAAATGTTTGAAATAACTCTGATTGTATTCATTTGAAAAAAAGAAAGTCATGCACACCTAGGATGGCTTCAGGGTGAGTAAATCAGCCATCCCTTTAATCCTGGGGCTCGTTCTGCGTACCTTGTGTGGCACTAGTGTAAATTAAAACAGAAACAGAAGACCCCCGAAACAGAAACAGAAGACCCCCCCACCCCCCCAAAATTTGAGACTATTATACTTTTATATTCAGAGTAATATAAAAAAAAAAGTTTTCAAATTCGGCTTGTTAACTCGTGACGCAATCAAGCTCCGATAATACTGTTTCCGGGTCGCGATATTTTTTTTCCCAGGATGGTAGGGGAAGACTCATCAATATTCATTAGGGAGCTCATCCCTGATTGGTCGGATGACCTACCTCTAACCCCACCCCGATCTGCAGGCTGCAGCCAGGTGTACTTGGAGAGGACTGACGTCCTACCCCTAACCCCACCCCTAAACCTAACCGTCACCAGAGCCCCATTGTGTATCATCCTGGTTGAAGTTCCAGCGAGTGCAGAATGAATGGGAGTCTATGGGGCTAAACGGCTAAAAGTGTCTCTTTCAGCTGCTTGTCGTTAAATTAACATAGATTTTATTGTTGATTCCGCAAGTTCAATATAGATTATAGGCCAAAAGTCGATTGAACGAGTACTTATGTCCTTTTGATATCCTACAGGTTAGGCCGTTTTTGGCCGGAGCACGCTAGCATTCTGCTATTGTGTGACGTCATCACATTTTTGAACGGATTTTTAGAACAGATAAGTGAACTTAAAAATGCAATTTTCAGCTGAGTGTATTTTCTTAGCCCTCCCTTTTGAATGCAACTTTCAAATTACTTGACAAAAAATTACATCCTGAGAAAAGTGGATTTATGGGGGTGAAACCCCATTGACTCCCATTCATTCTGCACTCGACCGCGAGCGCCCCCGCATGGACAGAGACGGGTTACTGCAGCCAGTCCAGAACCCGGAAGTAACCAGCCAGTGCCAATTCTCTGCCGTCACTGGGGTTAAGACCAATCAGGAATGAGTTCCCTAATGAATATTAATGAGTCTTTCCCTACCATCCTGGGAAAAAAATATCGCTTCCGGGTCCAAATGCCGGGTCCTCTCCATCTATTTACCGCTTTCGCCCGATACGAGTTTTAACCTGGTTTTAACATGCCGCAGTGCTGTGTCCCGTGTTGTTTAAATAGATCGGAGTTAAAAAAAACAAGTGACATTAAACTGTCATTCTTCCGCTTTCCCTGTGACGAGAAAGAAAAGAGAAAATGGCTGCAGTTGATCAGGTAAGTTACAATTCTTTCCTTTATCCCGAACACCCACTGGCGCTGAAGCGAAATCAGACCTTTAAGAAAAAAAGGGCTTATGTAGTCTAACGTTATGGGTTTTATATGTTATTTGTTGCTATAAACCCAAATCTTGCATTGTTTTTCCGTTGTCAGGCCTTGTTCTGCCGCCTAGTTAAGATGAAACGAAGTTAGCTAGCTAAGGCTAACGTTAGCTTTGCCTGCAGTCTATGTTTTAGTATATAAGCATACCTGCCAACTTTTGAGTTTTGCTTGGCGTGAGATCTGTTGACCGGGGGGGGGGGGTAGGGGGGGGGGGGTGGTTGTTCATTCGCTATAGATCATTCGCTATAGATCACGGGAGATTTGTAACTAATTTGCGGTATAACTAGTGGATCACGAGTGGCCCAACAGATAGATCAATAGATAAACTCATCTTTCAGGCAGTTGACCAACCCATAGCTGTCAACATCAAAGGGAGATTTCCCGGGAACCATCCCCAAAATAAGGTTTTTTTTTCCTCACGATTCTTACTCACAAACTTTAAAAATAAAGCACTAATCAAAAAGTCTAAAGAATTTAGAACTAGCCCACATATGTGTGAGAAAGAGCACTGTGTCATTAAAAAAATACCATAGAGAATGTTTAAATACTAAGATCAGCTTACGAGGGAAACGGGGAGGCTGTTTCTGCTGGAGATGATTGGGAGAGGTCTCTGCACCTTGAGGTCTCTGCGCGCGCTGACATGGAGTAAAGCCTTGTTTATACTCGACGCGTCTGCACGAGCGCGGTAAAAATGACGCGTTGGGTGCGCAAGACAGGTGTTCTGACATTCCATCCTACCCGTCAGATTGTCCTACCAAGGCTTACTGCGCATGCGCACATCAATAATACGTCATTTTTGTCACGCTGAACAACACGCCCATAATATTTTACTACTTGCGCGAGATCTTTTTTCACTATTTATGTCAATTATTACTATACAAAGATATAATAGCAGTAATGAGAACTGTTTACTCTCACATTAAATTGATGAATTGGCATGAATTGATTTGATTGTTTGGTGTAAAATATAAACACACACACGATTATACTACTCGTTTATTTCATACTGGTAGGACAATCTGATGAGGCATTTTGCACTGTAAAATCATACTACTCGTTTATTTCATACTGGTAGCACAATCTGATGAGGTATTTTGCAACGTAAAATCATCCTACCGTTTATTTCATAGGACAATCTGAAGAGGTAACTTACTTTTCACTGTAAAATCACCGTAACATAGCCTAATAAGAAAATTCGGCAAAGTTACACTGAAATATTTAATGTAGTCACAGACGCGAAGCAGAAACGCTCAGTAGGATTTTACGACGAGGTAGGATGAACCAATAGATATGGCTATAATTTTGCGCTACGGTAGGAAAATCTGACAAGGTAGGACAGATCGACAGAACACCGGCAAGACCTCACTTCGAGCTGTGTGCAAAGCTTGTGTTACAGCGCGCGCGGAACCGCATCCGAGGACGATCGACTTCGAGCCGAATCTGTCCGAGCTTGTACGTCTCACACAATCAGAGTGTACAAATATGAGATATTTTACGGGAAATACTAACATGGGAAGACAGTAAAAGAGCTAAAATACGTGAGAAACCCGGAAAAACGGGAGGATTGACACTTCAGCGTGAGAAATCGGGGGTGTGGCGTGTGAGCGTGTGAAACCAATCAAATGCGGGTGTCTCACGGCCAATGCGTGAGAGTTGGCAGCTATGATATAAGTTAGCGCTGTGTGAACGAAAATGCCGAATAATGTACCACGAAGCACGTTATAAAATGATAACAAAAACAAGAACACTAGACAAATCGAAGCATGAAGAAGATATGTGTACATAGCAAGAAAAAACATTAGACCAGTTTTAGTATGATAATCTGCTAACGTTTGTCATTTGTCTGAGATATAAGCTCAGACTCATGTTTATTAATGTACTACAACCTGAAACAAACAAACAAACCTCCTTTTAGTGAATTACAGCGTTATATTATTGTATATGTAAATTATTATAATAATATTAGGTATTACAGAAATGTCACATGTAGTGAGTTAGTCAGGTCACTAGGAAAATACTACAAAAAGCACTTACAATAATTGTTCCATAAACCTATTTGATTGTTGTATGTAAAGCAAGCGAGCTGTGAGATATTGTCAGATTTTCACCTGAAATAACTCTTTCTGATCAATAGGAACATGGTACAACCTTTATATAATAATAATAATAATAATAATAATAAATCCCGTTGGTGAATGAATGTAAATATTATAATTATAAAAGTAATATTTAAATGCTAAAATTATAAATGCATTTTATTTTTTACAGACGTAAAAACTTCATCCCAAACTGCAACTCTAGGGTGTGCAGTTGGCATTTCCCCAATGGAAAAGCTGCTGGGCCGTCAAGATTTGCCTGGAATGAGGGGAAGACTTTCCGATTCCCAGAGAACCTCAGCCATCTCCCAAAACGCAAGAAACAAATGGTCCCTTGCAACGGTGAGGATGAGGGAGCGGATGCTGACACGGTGGAGACCCCGTGTACTTCAAAAAGTCTTGTGGCCCTCGAGGTGGAGAATGAGATGCTCAGGGCAGAGAATGAACAATTGAAAAAACACATTTTTTCCTTCAGTCCTGACAGAGTTCAATATTTCACTGGATTGCCTGATGTTGCCACGGTCCTGTTTTTGGAATCGCTTCTTTCTAAATTTGAACTACAATATCATTCTGATTGGACTGTCCAAATGATGCCCTTAGTTGATCAATTGCTCCTGACCTTAATGAAGCTTAGGCTAAATTGCGGCCACATAGACCTTGCAACAAGGTTTAATTGTAGCACAGCCACAGTAACCGACATCTTCACCACCATCGTTAGTGCCCTGTATGAGATTTTGTATGTCGGTTTGCTTGAGAACAACATCCCCTCCACAACCAAGAATCAAACATCGCTGCCAGACTGCTTCCAGCCCTTCCCGAACTGTCGGATCGTGCTCGACTGCACAGAGGTTGCCGTCTCTGACACGGAGTACAAGAGCCAGTACAAGGCTTTAATCGGTGTTGCTCCTAATGGATGTATCACCTTTTCCAGTGACCTGTACGGTGGGAGTGCCTCAGACAAGGCAATAACAGCTGACTGTGGACTTCTCCAACACTTACATCCGGGCGATATGGTTATGGCAGACAAGGGCTTCACAATTCAGGACATTTTGCCAGAAGGAGTTTCCCTGAACATCCCGCCTTTCCTCGTCGATGGACGGTTCACTCAGGAGGAAGTGAACAATAACAGGTTGATTTCAAAAGCTAGGATGCATGTGGAGCGATCTATTCAGAGACTGAAATTGTTTCACATTTTGGACCAAATTCCACACCAGTTTAAACACAATATAAACAAGATACTGAAAGTGTGTGTGTGTCTTACAAATTTACAAAACGCCCATTCTTCGTGAAATTGGATAGGTTAACTATGAATTTCTGGGTTTAATTCATAAATAACTGCATTTATGCTTTTATTTTTAAGGGTTAGTTCACCCAAAAATGAATTACTCTCCCTCATGTTGTTCAAACCCTGTAAGACTTTCGTTCATCTTTAGAACACAAATTAAGATATGTGATCCAGCTCTCAGATTTAATCACAAAATCTTAAAACGTGCTGTTATCCTTTTCTTGCGATATGCAAACCTGTTAAAAGAAACCAACCATGAGAAAGGTCAATTTTGCTCAATAATACAGTTTCATGTAAAAACATTCTGCAGCGCACTTTCTAAATTTACAGCCTTTAGCAGACACTTATATCCAAATCAGCTTTTATCGAAAGCAACTAACATTCTCTTAGAGCAGGGGTGTGTTTATTTTTATTTTTAGATTTAAAGTTAGGCAAAAGTTGTGAAGTCAGTGTGGTAACCACACACATACCACTTACCACTTGAAATGAAAGCAATGGTTTACATACGTGTAGTTAACCAAATTTTTCATGAGCCTAAATGATGTAATGTTACTTATTAACTATATTACACAGTATGAAACCCCAGGTTCAAATTTCAAGAAATTTTTAAACTTTGTACAAAATTGTGTTGGATCTCAAAACCCTAACCAAATAGCCGTTGATTTAATGTAGTGTAGTTGTGATGTTTCTGCTAATTTTAAGGGAACATGAAAGTACCAAAGTAAAAAAATCTTACCTGAGGCGGTTCAGGTGAGACCAAAGAGTATTTTCCAGCCTTCCAAAGAAGAGAAATTCATATTTTTAATAAGAATATCTTAAAAGTGAGACATTGTGACACTATTCATTTGTCAGGACCAAAATAACATTCTGCACAGTGAGGAGCATAGCTTCACATATTAGAAAAACCGCTACAATAATAAGAAATAAAAACATTTTTATATTCGTTTTTTGTCAAGGTTGTTTTAGATCAACTCCTACAAGTGACCACTAGGTGTCACCGCTGAGATTCGGAGCCTCGACACAATATGGCACATTTGCTTCAACTGTTTCATCGCGTCACGAAGCCTCAATCTACTTTCTAGATTTTAGAGGTTACTTACAGCGTGATTATCATATATAAATTAGGGCTGTGCAAAAGTTAATTGCGATTAATCGCATCCAAAATAAAAGTCTGTGTTTACATAATATATTTGTGTGTGCAGTATATAATTATTTTGTATATATAAATACACACACATGCATGTATATATTTAAGAAAATATGTTATTCATATATAAAATATTTATATTTATATAATATAGATTATGTATTTATAAATATATACAGAATTTAAGCACAAATACTTCTTAAATATATACATGCATGCATAGGTATTTATATATACAAAATAATTATATACAGCACACACAAATATATTATGTAAACACAGACTTTTATTTTGGATGCGATTAATCGCAATTAACTTTTGCACAGCCCTAATATAAATATATGACTGAATAGAGATATGAGATAACTGAATGTGCTCCACTTAATTAGGTTTGATTATCTGAATGTGCTGCACATGTGTTTAATTAGGGTTAATTATCTGAACGTGCTCCTCCCGAACTTTGTTAATAAAACATAATTTCTTAATATACCACATATGGTAGGGGTTGATGTTTGATTATTGTGATTGGATGGAAAGGACATCATGGTTAATGATTCTGCTTAATCTTGTGTATAAATATGAGGCTTCCTCCTTAATAAACTTGAGAATGCTGTGAAACCTGTTTTATTGGTCTCTACAGATAGTGAACTTCAATTTAATTTAATATAAGTCAGTGTTTAGGCCAGTGCTGTAGCAATGCATCACTTCTTGTCCATGCTGTTTTCACTGCTAGCCATTATTGGGCCTGTGAGCGGCGAGTCTGAGCTGAAGGTGCCGAATGGAGGGGTCTGGGGATCGTGGGCGACCGGTTATACCAAGTGTCCAAGTGGAAAGTACGCCGCAGGGTTTAATATGAAGGTAAGTTGAGCATTGACTCTAGTTTTGCTAATATTGAGAGGGGATGAGCGCATAAAAGGATTAAAACTGTGCAGTTGCTGTTAAGATCTTTAAAGTGTCTGAGTAATACTAAAGAGCATAATGATTAATGTTAGTTAGAGTTAGATGTACAGGGCTAATAGTGGGCCTGTATAAGAATAATAACTTTGTAAAGCGACCCTGAGTATAAAAACATGTCTTATAAATCTCATTATTATTTTAAACTGTCAATCCACTGCTCCAGGGTTATTTTATTTTCATATCAGTATTCGATTACTTTAATTAGCATAAAGACTAGCGAGAGGGGTATTAAACTGCGTTTCTTAATTAAGTAAAAACTATAATGTCAAAGTCTTGCGATACAAGCTGTAATTTGTGGCCCTTCACGTTTGATGTGTTTTAAATGAGGGCCCTGTGGCGTCTGAGCTCGACGACCCCTGGGTTAGCGTTTACTGATCGTCTCACTGTTGTTTTTAGATTGAACGAATGCAGCTTGCCGGTGACGATACAGGCCTCAACTCCATTCAGCTTTGTTGTGTTGATCGGTCCAAAGGTTTCACAGGATCGTGTGACACCCCAATTGAGTCCAAAGCAGGAAGGTAAAGGATAATTCTTGCATTTAAGCAAATTGAGGATTTTCTTGAATAATAATAGATTTGATCAGGCAACCTTGTGTTTTCTTCAGATGGGGTCATTGGGCACTACCACAATGGTGTCATACTGGATACTTGAACGCTTTCCAGCTGAAAGTCGAATCTCACCGAGGACATAACGACGATACGGCCGCTAACAACATCAAGTGAGTGTGTGGTGCTGTAAGTTATAACGTGTAAACCTCTTATACCAACTTTTTTGCAGTTTAAGGACTCCGGTTCGCCCCCTATCAGTAGTTTAGTGAAGATCAGATTGGCAGTCGTGCTGCTGTAGGTGATCATGTGACGGCACAGTAACGTTTCTCAATATTGTCCATCTGAATTTTCCAGTTTTAGGTGCAGTGGAGGTGATGAGCTGTGGAGTACCTTTCCGAGCCACGTGGGCGACTGGGGCAACTGGGGCGACTGGAGCCCGACGTGTCCAGGAAGAGGAATCTGTGGCCTCAAGACACGGGTGGAAGACCCACAGGGAAGTGGAGACGACACCGCTCTCAATGACGTCATCATGCTCTGCTGTGATTGAGGTGACGTGACCTCAACCCGAAACTCACACTGACCCACAGATCAACTAAATCTGATCTCTCTTTCAGCTGTACGAGGAAGACCAGAAGAACTGCAAGAAGATCACATGTGTTGTAATTATTCATATTGCGATAAACCAACCAACCAGGTCATGTAAAGTCAGACGGTCATTATCACAAAAAATAAAGCCTACACTCTAAAAAATGCTGGGTTGTTTTAACCCAATTTTGGGTCAAATATGGACAAACCCAAAATGCTGGGTTAAAAATGTAATGTAAAAATTTAACCCAACGGCTGGGTTAGTCCATATTTGACCCAAAGTTGGGTTAAAACAACCCAGCATTTTTTAGAGTGTAACTGGATGTGACATTTGCTCTCTGCTTATTATTGGAGTTTATATCCCTGTGTGTATAATTGTTGGGGATTCTTCTGAAGACTCCCTGAAATGCCAAATATCAGCAATAAAGACTTTCTAAACAGAACCTTGTAGTTTGACATTGTTCTACATGACACTTGACATCAGATCATCACATTATTGCATGAGGCAGGTTGTCTACAGTGACTTCTATTGCATTCACAGTAATTGTCTTATCAGTTCATGTGTTTCCTGAGGAAAAACCAGCGTAATCTACAGGAACAATCCTGTTACGCTAAACCTTTTCCCTTTCTAAAGCTATACGTTTAGCTAAAATGGCATAATGCATATTCAGAAATTGCAAACAAATTCAAACCTCATTGTAATATTTGAGAAGCTTGTAAATATCACAAACCGTGGCAGAATCAAGAAGCAGTTCTGAATCTGTGTTCAAATACTGTTATGATCTGAGTTATGTTTGGATGTTTTCTAGGCTGTCACATTGCTGCGGCCTGAATGCCATTTTCTTCCCAGATTGTCTGCCGAAAGCTAGTTATTTTCGTCGATGTGGAAATTTTCTCTTACATGAACGCATTTTGTGCATTTTTATGACAAACAGATGCACTTTTGTGATAAATACATTTTTATCGTGAAAATGCACTTCTATGGCCGTTGTAAAGCTTGGAAGAGCCCGGAAATGTTTGAAATAACTCTGATTGTATTCATTTGAAAAAAAGAAAGTCATGCACACCTAGGATGGCTTCAGGGTGAGTAAATCAGCCATCCCTTTAATCCTGGGGCTCGTTCTGCGTACCTTGTGTGGCACTAGTGTAAATTAAAACAGAAACAGAAGACCCCCGAAACAGAAACAGAAGACCCCCCCACCCCCCCAAAATTTGAGACTATTATACTTTTATATTCAGAGTAATATAAAAAAAAAAAGTTTTCAAATTCGGCTTGTTAACTCGTGACGCAATCAAGCTCCGATAATACTGTTTCCGGGTCGCGATATTTTTTTTCCCAGGATGGTAGGGGAAGACTCATCAATATTCATTAGGGAGCTCATCCCTGATTGGTCGGATGACCTACCTCTAACCCCACCCCGATCTGCAGGCTGCAGCCAGGTGTACTTGGAGAGGACTGACGTCCAACCCCTAACCCCACCCCTAAACCTAACCGTCACCAGAGCCCCATTGTGTATCATCCTGGTTGAAGTTCCAGCGAGTGCAGAATGAATGGGAGTCTATGGGGCTAAACGGCTAAAAGTGTCTCTTTCAGCTGCTTGTCGTTAAATTAACATAGATTTTATTGTTGATTCCGCAAGTTCAATATAGATTATAGGCCAAAAGTCGATTGAACGAGTACTTATGTCCTTTTGATATCCTACAGGTTAGGCCGTTTTTGGCAGGAGCACGCTAGCATTCTGCAATTGTGTGCCGTCATCACAGTTTTGAACGGATTTTTAGAACAGATAAGTGAACTTAAAAATGCAATTTTCAGCTGAGTGTATTTTCTTAGCCCTCCCTTTTGAATGCAACTTTCAAATTACTTGACAAAAAATTACATCCTGAGAAAAGTGGATTTATGGGGGTGAAACCCCATTGACTCCCATTCATTCTGCACTCGACCGCGAGCGCCCCCGCATGGACAGAGACAGGTTACTGCAGCCAGTCCAGAACCCGGAAGTAACCAGCCAGTGCCAATTCTCTGCCGTCACTGGGGTTAAGACCAATCAGGAATGAGTTCCCTAATGAATATTAATGAGTCTTTCCCTACCATCCTGGGAAAAAAATATCGCTTCCGGGTCCAAATGCCGGGTCCTCTCCATCTATTTACCGCTTTCGCCCGATACGAGTTTTAACCTGGTTTTAACATGCCGCAGTGCTGTGTCCCGTGTTGTTTAAATAGATCGGAGTTAAAAAAAACAAGTGACATTAAACTGTCATTCTTCCGCTTTCCCTGTGACGAGAAAGAAAAGAGAAAATGGCTGCAGTTGATCAGGTAAGTTACAATTCTTTCCTTTATCCTTAACACCCACTGGCGCTGAAGCGAAATCAGACCTTTAAGAAAAGGGCTTATATAGTCATGGGTTTTATATGTTGTTTGTTGCTATAAACCCAAATCTTGCATTATTTTTCGGTTGTCAGGCCTTGTTCTGCCGCCTAGTTAAGATGAAACGAAGTTAGCTAGCTAAGGCTAATGTTAGCTTTGCCTGCAGTCTATGTTTTAGTATATAAGTTAGCGCTGTGTGAACGAAAATGATACGTTATAAAATGATAACAAAAACAAGAACACTAGTCTATAGACAAATCGAAGCATGAAGATGTGTGTACATGGCAAGAAAAAAAAACATTAGACCAGTTTTAGTATGATAATCTGCTAACGTTTGTCATTTGTCTGAGATATAAGCTCAGACTCATGTTTATTAATGTACTACAACCTGAAACAAACAAACAAACAAACCTCCTTTTAGTGAATTACAGCGTTATATTATTGTATATGTAAATTATTATAATAATATTAGGTATTACAGAAATGTCACATGTAGTGAGTTAGTCAGGTCACTAGGAAAATACTAACCTTTGGAACATGAAAAAGCACTTACAGTAATTGTTTCATAAACCTATTTGATTGTTGTATGTAAAGCAAGCGAGCTGTGAGATATTGTCAGATTTTCACCTGAAATAACTCTTTCTGGTCAATAGGAACATGGTACAACCTTTAAATAATAATAATAATAATAATAAATCCTGTTGGTGAATGAATGTAAATATTGTAATTTTAAAATTAATATTTAAATGCTAAAATTATAAATGCATTTATTTTTTACAGACGTAAAAACTTCATCCCAAACTGCAACTCTAGGGTGTGCAGTTGGCATTTCCCCAATGGAAAAGCTGCTGGGCCGTCAAGATTTGCCTGGAATGAGGGGAAGACTTTCCGATTCCCAGAGAACCTCAGCCATCTCCCAAAACGCAAGAAACAAATGGTCCCTTGCAACGGTGAGGATGAGGGACCGGATGCTGACACGGTGGAGACCCCGTGTACTTCAAAAAGTCTTGTGGCCCTCGAGGTGGAGAATGAGATGCTCAGGGCAGAGAATGAACAATTGAAAAAACACATTTTTTCCTTCAGTCCTGAGAGAGTTCAATATTTCACTGGATTGCCTGATGTTGCCACGGTCCTGTTTTTGGAATCGCTTCTTTCTAAATTTGAACTACAATATCATTCTGATTGGACTGTCCAAATGATGCCCTTAGTTGATCAATTGCTCCTGACCTTAATGAAGCTTAGGCTAAATTGTGGCCACATAGACCTTGCAACAAGGTTTAATTGTAGCACAGCCACAGTAACGGACATCTTCACCAGCATCATTAGTGCCCTGTATGAGATTTTGTATGTCGGTTTGCTTGAGAACAACATCCCCTCCACAACTAAGAATCAAACATCGCTGCCAGACTGCTTCCAGCCCTTCCCGAACTGTCGGATCGTGCTCGACTGCACAGAGGTTGCCGTCTCTGACACGGAGTACAAGAGCCAGTACAAGGCTTTAATCGGTGTCGCTCCTAATGGATGCATCACCTTTGCCAGTGACCTGTACGGTGGGAGTGCCTCAGACAAGGCAATAACAGCTGACTGTGGACTTCTCCAACACTTACATCCGGGCGATATGGTTATGGCAGACAAGGGCTTCACAATTCAGGACATTTTGCCAGAAGGAGTTTCCCTGAACATCCCGTCTTTCCTCGTCGATGGACGGTTCACTCAGGAGGAAGTGAACAATAACAGATTGATTTCAAAAGCTAGGATGCATGTGGAGCGATCTATTCAGAGACTGAAATTGTTTCACATTTTGGACCAAATTCCACACCAGTTTAAACACAATATAAACAAGATACTGAAAGTGTGTGTGTGTCTTACAAATTTACAAACGCCCATTCTTCGTGAAATTGGATAGGTTAACTATGAATTTCTGGGTTTAATTCATAAATAACTGCATTTATGCTTTTATTTTTAAGGGTTAGTTCACCCAAAAATGAATTACTCTCCCTCATGTTGTTCAAACCCTGTAAGACTTTCGTTCATCTTTAGAACACAAATTAAGATATGTGATCCAGCTCTCAGATTTAATCACAAAATCTTAAAACGTGCTGTTATCCTTTTCTTGCGATATGCAAACCTGTTAAAAGAAACCAACCATGAGAAAGGTCAATTTTGCTCAATAATACAGTTTCATGTAAAAACATTCTGCAGCGCACTTTCTAAATTTACAGCCTTTAGCAGACACTTATATCCAAATCAGCTTTTATCGAAAGCAACTAACATTCTCTTAGAGCAGGGGTGTGTTTATTTTTATTTTTAGATTTAAAGTTAGGCAAAAGTTGTGAAGTCAGTGTGGTAACCACACACATACCACTTACCACTTGAAATGAAAGCAATGGTTTACATACGTGTAGTTAACCAAATTTTTCATGAGCCTAAATGATGTAATGTTACTTATTAACTATATTACACAGTATGAAACCCCAGGTTCAAATTTCAAGAAATTTTTAAACTTTGTACAAAATTGTGTTGGATCTCAAAACCCTAACCAAATAGCCGTTGATTTAATGTAGTGTAGTTGTGATGTTTCTGCTAATTTTAAGGGAACATGAAAGTACCAAAGTAAAAAAATCTTACCTGAGGCGGTTCAGGTGAGACCAAAGAGTATTTTCCAGCCTTCCAAAGAAGAGAAATTCATATTTTTAATAAGAATATCTTAAAAGTGAGACATTGTGACACTATTCATTTGTCAGGACCAAAATAACATTCTGCACAGTGAGGAGCATAGCTTCACATATTAGAAAAACCGCTACAATAATAAGAAATAAAAACATTTTTATACTCGTTTTTTGTCAAGGTTGTTTTAGATCAACTCCTACAAGTGACCACTAGGTGTCACCGCTGAGATTCGGAGCCTCGACACAATATGGCACATTTGCTTCAACTGTTTCATCGCGTCACGAAGCCTCAATCTACTTTCTAGATTTTAGAGGTTACTTACAGCGTGATTATCATATATAAATTAGGGCTGTGCAAAAGTTAATTGCGATTAATCGCATCCAAAATAAAAGTCTGTGTTTACATAATATATTTGTGTGTGCAGTATATAATTATTTTGTATATATAAATACACACACATGCATGTATATATTTAAGAAAATATGTTATTCATATATAAAATATTTATATTTATATAATATAGATTATGTATTTATAAATATATACAGAATTTAAGCACAAATACTTCTTAAATATATACATGCATGCATAGGTATTTATATATACAAAATAATTATATACAGCACACACAAATATATTATGTAAACACAGACTTTTATTTTGGATGCGATTAATCGCAATTAACTTTTGCACAGCCCTAATATAAATATATGACTGAATAGAGATATGAGATAACTGAATGTGCTCCACTTAATTAGGTTTGATTATCTGAATGTGCTGCACATGTGTTTAATTAGGGTTAATTATCTGAACGTGCTCCTCCCGAACTTTGTTAATAAAACATAATTTCTTAATATACCACATATGGTAGGGGTTGATGTTTGATTATTGTGATTGGATGGAAAGGACATCATGGTTAATGATTCTGCTTAATCTTGTGTATAAATATGAGGCTTCCTCCTTAATAAACTTGAGAATGCTGTGAAACCTGTTTTATTGGTCTCTACAGATAGTGAACTTCAATTTAATTTAATATAAGTCAGTGTTTAGGCCAGTGCTGTAGCAATGCATCACTTCTTGTCCATGCTGTTTTCACTGCTAGCCATTATTGGGCCTGTGAGCGGCGAGTCTGAGCTGAAGATGCCGAATGGAGGGGTCTGGGGATCGTGGGCGACCGGTTATACCAAGTGTCCAAGTGGAAAGTACGCCGCAGGGTTTAATATGAAGGTAAGTTGAGCATTGACTCTAGTTTTGCTAATATTGAGAGGGGATGAGCGCATAAAAGGATTAAAACTGTGCAGTTGCTGTTAAGATCTTTAAAGTGTCTGAGTAATACTAAAGAGCATAATGATTAATGTTAGTTAGAGTTAGATGTACAGGGCTAATAGTGGGCCTGTATAAGAATAATAACTTTGTAAAGCGACCCTGAGTATAAAAACATGTCTTATAAATCTCATTATTATTTTAAACTGTCAATCCACTGCTCCAGGGTTATTTTATTTTCATATCAGTATTCGATTACTTTAATTAGCATAAAGACTAGCGAGAGGGGTATTAAACTGCGTTTCTTAATTAAGTAAAAACTATAATGTCAAAGTCTTGCGATACAAGCTGTAATTTGTGGCCCTTCACGTTTGATGTGTTTTAAATGAGGGCCCTGTGGCGTCTGAGCTCGACGACCCCTGGGTTAGCGTTTACTGATCGTCTCACTGTTGTTTTTAGATTGAACGAATGCAGCTTGCCGGTGACGATACAGGCCTCAACTCCATTCAGCTTTGTTGTGTTGATCGGTCCAAAGGTTTCACAGGATCGTGTGACACCCCAATTGAGTCCAAAGCAGGAAGGTAAAGGATAATTCTTGCATTTAAGCAAATTGAGGATTTTCTTGAATAATAATAGATTTGATCAGGCAACCTTGTGTTTTCTTCAGATGGGGTCATTGGGCACTACCACAATGGTGTCATACTGGATACTTGAACGCTTTCCAGCTGAAAGTCGAATCTCACCGAGGACATAACGACGATACGGCCGCTAACAACATCAAGTGAGTGTGTGGTGCTGTAAGTTATAACGTGTAAACCTCTTATACCAACTTTTTTGCAGTTTAAGGACTCCGGTTCGCCCCCTATCAGTAGTTTAGTGAAGATCAGATTGGCAGTCGTGCTGCTGTAGGTGATCATGTGACGGCACAGTAACGTTTCTCAATATTGTCCATCTGAATTTTCCAGTTTTAGGTGCAGTGGAGGTGATGAGCTGTGGAGTACCTTTCCGAGCCACGTGGGCGACTGGGGCAACTGGGGCGACTGGAGCCCGACGTGTCCAGGAAGAGGAATCTGTGGCCTCAAGACACGGGTGGAAGACCCACAGGGAAGTGGAGACGACACCGCTCTCAATGACGTCATCATGCTCTGCTGTGATTGAGGTGACGTGACCTCAACCCGAAACTCACACAGATCAACTAAATCAGCTGTAAGACGAGAAGAACCGCAAGATCAAATGTGTTGTAATTATTCATATTATGATAAACTACCAAACCATGTCATACAACAGTTTTCTGATGTAAATCTGTCAAGTCAGATGGTCATTATCACAATAATAAAGCCTAACTGGATGTGACATTTGTTCTCTGCTTATTATTGTGTATATACCTGTGTAGTTGTACGTTACACTCTTTAAAAAAAGGTTCTTCAGTGGTTCTCTGGGGTGGTTAATGTGCTCTATGGCACCTCTTGTGGTTCTACATAGCACCATATGACAAACGCTTTTTTTTTTTTTTAATAAAACTAATTTAGCTCATCGATACAACATATGAGTCCATTTAATATTTGTAAAGATAGTTTGTAACAAGATTTTGAGCCGTAAAAAAATATATGAAAAAAACAATATAGTGCACATAGAATGCCTATTCTTAAAGTATTGTGCTGTTTTATGGAGGCAAAAAGCCATATAATGGTTTTGATTTTAGTCCATTGGCAAAATATAACTCTAGAGACCATGTTAGTTAGTTTATACTTTTTACATCTCATATATTCGGCAAAAGCCAGGCTTGAACCCGAGCGCATCAATTGCTCTTTCAAGAACTACACACTCTACGATCTACGCCACTGTAACTGGTCAGGACAGGCGTGTTTTTGATTAAAACACCCCCCCCCCACCATATATATATATATATATATAGATTAATAGAAAGAACAGCAGAGAAATTAATATTTTTAAATAAAATCTATAAGAAAGTGAGACATTGTGGCTTGATTTGTTTTATTAATAATCATTTTTCATGACCAAAATAACATTATGCAATGTGAAGAGACTACAGGTTACAAGCATCATATATAAAAAAAAAAATACAATAAAAAACACATTTTTAAATGGCTCGTTGTAAAGGTTGTTTCAGATCAACACCTGCAATTGACCACCAGGTGTCGCCATTTGCTTCAACTGTTTTATTGCTTTGCTTCACGAAGCCTCAATCTGGTATGTGTCACAATGGATGGTGATGCCTCCAATGTCAGCATGCGCAACCAACTTGGCCGTGAGCTGAAGGGAGACTCACGAGAGCCGCTTCAAACCAGTTTCTTGCATCCGCTGACTGGAGAGAAAGGTTTTGTAATGATGGACGCTTGCCACATGCTCAAGTTGGCACGTAATATGTTGCAGGTAAATAATGATCATTTGCACAAGTTATGCATCTGCTGCTAAACGTTATATCTAAATATTGTCGTCTGTCCATTTGCACAGTTATGGCTGGACGTGATAATCAATATTTTGCTGTTTGCACTAGTTTGAGCAGAGACTGATTCTGTCTTTGCAGGCATACAGTCCAACTTTATGGACTTCATGCTGCCAATAAAATCACAGACAAACACGTCTACTTTGAAACCCACGAGATGAGGGTGTCCCTGCTGCGTCCCAATTCGCACACTATCCGTCCTAAATAGTATTCGAAAATAGAATTAGTACGTCCCAAATCGTAGTATGTTGAAATGAGTGTTTCAAAGATACCCGGATGGTCTACTTTTTCCGGTCAGAATCCGAAGTGTAGATCGATGCACACTCTAACGGCTGATATTGCCCACAAACCATTGCGCGTTGGACGAGGATTCGGTTAGAACTACAAACACGAGTAAAAAGTGTTAAAAAACTACAGACTCGTAGAGAGGTTTAGATAAAGAGCTTTGAGTGATTAATTATCAGTATCTAACCTGACGAAAATGAATTTATTCAATGTTGTCCACATTATATTGCATTTGCAGCAGCATTGTGAACTTTTGTAAAGACACGTTTAGCCATTACGTTTTAAATGTATCATATTCAAATCGCAAACACGAGGAGAGCATGAAAGACCCACAACTGGCAGATGAACGTGCTCTCCGAAACGGTAGGAAATAAAATTAGATAGAATGGAGGATTTTAACTGTGACAAGATGATTGACAGGGCAGTTTACGGTGACAGGATCACGCAGCACGCGACAGAGCTGTCCGTTAAAGATGACGTGATAGTATGTCCCAAAGCTTGCCTACTCTTTTGCTACACACTCAAAAGTATGTACTTTTTCCTCACAAAAAGAGTACATAGGGCGTAGTATAAGTAGGCGAATTGGGACGCTGAGTCGATCCGTGTCACGATGAAGGATCATGGGTACTCTCAGTTTAAGGACTGTGAGGCAACAGCACAATTCATTGAGGTAATACAGTTAGTGATTATACAACCAAGTACATGTTTTATATTTATTTTTTGGCAAAGCTCTGTTAAATTTGCTGTAGTACAAAGCATACCCGTGTATAGCTTGTGTAGTTGTTCCACTTTCATTAATGCGTCAGTTTTAGCCCTATTTCTCGTCAGTGTTTGTTGGATTATCATGTGAGTTGATAAGTGACTTTTAACCTAATTTTCTTTGTTATCGTCTGCTTACTGGAGTTATGCATGAATATAATGTGTGAATCTGTTTAATCTTAACTCACCTTATAATAATTAAGGTCTAAATCAGAGCAGAAAGTCTTAGAGTTATGAAGTTATGGCGTTACGTCACATGCATGGCGAAAATGATGTTCTTCCTAATTTTTTAATCTTGTTTCCAATAAAAACATCGAAACATCTTTAAATCAAGATTCATCTTGATGATTATTTCAAGATCAATTACTGAAAAGCAAATGCAAAATTAAGTCTTGGAAAAATTTTAACGTGTTTTAGCTTAAAAAAAAAAAAATACAAGTCCGTCATTTAGTAATGAAAACGTGTTTTGAATTGATTGGATTTTAGCCCTTGGTCAGATATTTATTCTTATACCAAAAGCAAGACTTCATATTTCTTTTTATCTCTTGTAAATGTCTAACTTTATTTCTGAATGTGTAGATTTGCACTGGAAAACAACTTCCAACACTGAACTAACTGGTCCATTACTGCCATCTTCTGTGTGAATACACACATTACACACACACTACACACATTATATATATAAAACGCAGTGTGTGTGTTCCTCCAGATGATGTCAGTAATGGACCGGGTCAGTCTCGCAGGACACGAGTGTTCATGTCTGGGGTGAATCACACACAGACACAGACAGAAATAATTAGATTATTAGGGAAATGTGTGTGAAATCACTTGTAATTGATTCCTAATCCATGATTTAAGAATATTTTTCAGATAAGTGTTTATAGATATTTCGTCATCTTCATTGTCTTCATCATCATCATCATCAGATGAATCCAGTCTCTGGTAAAACATTTATTCACTTCATTTACTAGTTTTAAAGAAAGTGAGAAACAGGTTTATTGTGCTGATAAATAATGAATCAATCTGAGAATAATCATAATTCTGTCAGATCATCAAACCTCGATCTTCATCAACACACAAGCTTTGATCGAGCCGTTATATTATCACACTATTCACTACATTCATAAAACTATATATTTAATTGTGTTTATAATGAACTGTTCTGTGTTTGAGTTCTGAGAAACTCTATAATGTGGATCATATCCCTGATCGACTGTGAGATCTGTACATGTAATTCAGTTATGTTGCAGTGAAATATTTTCATATGGATTTATTAATTCTGCTGAGAAACACTTCAATGTTTTACACGAGCACGAGGAATATTACTGTTTATTTCAGAAATGTCTGATTCCTCCATTCATAAATCATATTTCTGAGATGTTGATGACAGTGAAACTGATTCAGCTTAAACACACTAAAGACTATATATCATATTTTATGCCTAGTTTACTTTAGTTTATTTTTATTTGTATACTACACCATACTTTCACCCAAACTGAATAATTATAAAAATAAAAAAAAATAGCTAAATCTTATATAAATATCTTTGAGTATTAATTTTCTTTTCTTGTTTTGCCTACACCAGTTCTTGTTAAGACTCACTAGATTTGGGCATTATAGGCACTTATTGCCTGAACTCATATTTATGTGTCCATCAAAAGTGTGTTTTCACTTTAAACGCTCCTATTTCAGCGGATCCTGATAAAAGTTACTTTTAAGGATTTTCACTGGACCACAACAAAAACTGAATAACGTAAAAGAAAAGAAATGGGCCTAGATGTGTTTTTTTTTTTATACATGTACACATAATAAATAAGGGTATGACACCAAAAGCTACTAGTTCAAACTAAGTAATAAAATAGGAACAAATAATCAAATTACAAGCAATAGCACGAATAAATAAAACAGAACAAACATATAAATGAAATAAATTTTGATTTTCAGTTTTTTTTTGTTAGCCTTAAATTAAGTACAATTAACTTGGATATTTAAGTCATTTAAACTTAAATTACATTAAACTGACTCCAAAAATAATTGAATCTTGTAAAAAGCAGTGTAAATACAAACGTCATAACTTATTGATTACATAATTTTACGTAAATTAAAAGAGCAATTAGAGATGCATAATATTTTTTTTCATTTCATCTTTATTGTCAGTCCATTAGACAGTTATACCAGTGCTTCCACAGAGGTGACTGGTAATGCACAACACTTATACTAGGATCAGTCAGTAGCTTAATAATGCCATTCTGAGAGCTATCCAGTCGACAAATAAATTTGTACATCAGTTTTTCTCAATAAAGCCTAGAAAGTGTTGACTCTTGCCTTATCTGAACTAAAATAAAGCTTTGTTTATTACTACAATATTACATTTCATTTTGTCCAAGGAGCTGTTTTGTTTTAAATGCTCCTCAGAAAAGTCAAGTATAGCTCCACCATTGCTCAAAGTTAAAGGGTTAGTTCACCCAAAAATGAAAATTCTGTCAGTATTTACTCTCCCTCATGTTGTTCAACCCCGTAAGACCTTCGTTCATCTTCACAACACAAATTAAGATATTTAAGATATTAAGATCACTCCTGCATACTAGTCCATAGGCTTCTTGAGGGACTGGCTCTTGCTGTCCTCGAAAAGTCATTAAAGACATCGTTAAAATAGTCCAAGTGACTACAGGGGCTCAATCTTAACTTTAATCAATCTCTGTTTTTTCAGAATTTAGTAGTAGGAAATTACTAGTCATCCAATTTTGTTATATGAGCTTATCCATTCCGTCAGGTCTTCATCTGCTGATGGATATTAGTGATGATGATGGTGAAGATGATGAAGATGTTCAGGTCTTCAGCTGCTGATGGATGTCAGAGATGAAGATGATGATGAAGATGTCAGTGATGTTGTCTGTTCTTGAGAACATGAAGGGTTTGATGAGAATCTCTCCTCAGTTTCCTCACTCTTTACAGGCCCGTCTGGATCACAGGACACTAGAAATCACAAATATATTGAGTTTATGGGATATTGTTCTACATCACAACAATCACAAGCTTCAATATTCTAGTGCAGAAAGTCTGAAGAATCAGTTTGAAGATCATTACCAGTTTGAACCATTATCATTGTCATTACCATTATCAGTTTGAAGATCATCACTTAACATTTTGGGGTTCATATTTACATTTATTCATTTAGCTGATGCTTTTATCCAAAGCGTCTTACAATTGCTGTATATGTCAGAGGTCGCATGCCTCTGGAGCAACTAGGGGTCAAGTGTCTTGCTCAGGGACACATTGGTGTCTCACAGTGGATTTGAACCCGGGTCTCTCACACCAAAGGCATGTGTCTTATCCACTGCGCCATCACCACCCCTAAATGTTAAAAATAACCCCAGTATGGATAAAAGCAACCCAACTATGGGTTAGTGTAGCACTCTCCTAACTGTGGGTGATTTGTAAATCTGACAACAAAACTAAAATGTAATGAAGGGTTGAAGTTCAATAATGATCAAACACTCACAGTCTGGCTTTTTTGGCTTGAAACTGTTCGATCTGACAAGTGTCGGTCGTCTTTCCTCTCGTGATTCACTGGTTTGTGTGTCATTTCTGTCCTCCATGTTTCTCTCAGTCTTCTTGTTTTCTGCTGATTTTCTTTCTCCTCTTCCTTTGAATCTGTTCAATCACACAGACAGAGCTCAATGTTATTACAACATCTCAGATTAGCAATATTCAGAATAATCAATGATTATGATAAATGTCAAATATATAAATGTGATATTATCAGGAGTCCTGATTGGATACAAAACTGGTTATTATAATATAAATAGAGTGGCTGAACTGATGTTACAGATTCAATCAATATTGTTTTAAAATGTTATATTTGTCAGTTATTAAAGCCCATCACGTACACACTGCAGATAAACTCAGTTTTTAATTCAATTGTTAGTGCTTAATCCTGTTCTGTACTCAGTTCAGTGACAATATCATCTACAAAAACTCAATGCAATATCTACGAAACAATTCAATAAGTTGTTATAACTGACAACAAGAGCTGTTGGAGATGTCAGAAATATACAAACACGTATTTTAAAGTGCATTAGAGATTTGTCTCATTATGTGTGATTTCAAGCCTTTAGTGTCACATGAAGTCAGGACAGTTGAACCGCCCGATAGAGTGCAAAAAAAGATGAAGAAAAGTGACAGTGGTGCATAAAAAAGGAAAAATAGACTCGAAAGACAGAAAAGGGATGCAAAAATTCCCGAGCCCGCGCTCACCGTTCACCGTCCAGCCCGAGCCCGCGCTCACCGTCCAGTCCGAGCCCACGCTCACCGTCCAGCCCGAGCCCACGCTCACCCTCCAGCCCGAGCCCACGCTCACCGTCCAGTCCGAGCCCGCGCTCACCCTCCAGCCCGAGCCCGCGCTCACCGTCCAGCCCGAGCCCTCGCTCACCCTCCAGCCCGAGCCCTCGCTCACCCTCCAGCCCGAGCCCACGCTCACCCTCCAGCCCGAGCCCTCGCTCACCCTCCAGCCCGAGCCCACGCTCACCCTCCAGCCCGAGCCCACGCTCACCGTCCAGCCCGAGCCCGCGCTCACCGTCCAGCCCGAGCCCACGCTCACCGTCCAGCCCGAGCCCACGCTCACCGTCCAGCCCGAGCCCACGCTCACCGTCCAGCCCGAGCCCGCGCTCACCCTCCAGCCCGAGCCCACGCTCACCGTCCAGTCCGAGCCCGCGCTCACCCTCCAGCCCGAGCCCTCGCTCACCCTCCAGCCCGAGCCCGCGCTCACCGTCCAGCCCGAGCCCGCGCTCACCGTCCAGCCCGAGCCCTCGCTCACCCTCCAGCCCGAGCCCACGCTCACCCTCCAGCCCGAGCCCGCGCTCACCCTCCAGCCCGAGCCCACGCTCACCGTCCAGCCCGAGCCCACGCTCACCCTCCAGCCCGAGCCCGCGCTCACCGTCCAGCCCGAGCCCTCGCTCACCCTCCAGCCCGAGCCCGCGCTCACCGTCCAGCCCGAGCCCGCGCTCACCCTCCAGCCCGAGCCCTCGCTCACCCTCCAGCCCGAGCCCACGCTCACCCTCCAGCCCGAGCCCGCGCTCACCCTCCAGCCCGAGCCCACGCTCACCGTCCAGCCCGAGCCCACGCTCACCCTCCAGCCCGAGCCCACGCTCACCCTCCAGCCCGAGCCCGCGCTCACCCTCCAGCCCGAGCCCACGCTCACCGTCCAGCCCGAGCCCACGCTCACCCTCCAGCCCGAGCCCACGCTCACCGTCCAGCCCGAGCCCGCGCTCACCGTCCAGCCCGAGCCCGCGCTCACCGTCCAGCCCGAGCCCACGCTCACCGTCCAGCCCGAGCCCACGCTCACCCTCCAGCCCGAGCCCTCGCTCACCCTCCAGCCCGAGCCCACGCTCACCCTCCAGCCCGAGCCCACGCTCACCCTCCAGCCCGAGCTCACGCTCACCGTCCAGCCCGAGCCCGCGCTCACCGTCCAGCCCGAGCCCACGCTCACCGTCCAGCCCGAGCCCGCGCTCACCCTCCAGCCCGAGCCCGCGCTCACCGTCTAGTCCGAGCCCGCGCTCACCCTCCAGCCCGAGCCCTCGCTCACCCTCCAGCCCGAGCCCGCGCTCACCGTCCAGCCCGAGCCCGCGCTCACCCTCCAGCCCGAGCCCTCGCTCACCCTCCAGCCCGAGCCCACGCTCACCCTCCAGCCCGAGCCCGCGCTCACCCTCCAGCCCGAGCCCTCGCTCACCCTCCAGCCCGAGCCCGCGCTCACCGTCCAGCCCGAGACCGCGCTCACAGTCCAGCCCGAGACCGCGCTCACCGTCCAGCCCGAGCCCGCGCTCACCCTCCAGCCCGAGCCCACGCTCACCCTCCAGCCCGAGCCCGCGCTCACCGTCCAGCCCGAGCCCGCACTCACCCTCCAGCCCGAGCCCACGCTCACCGTCCAGCCCGAGCCCACGCTCACCGTCCAGCCCGAGCCCACGCTCACCGTCCAGCCCGAGCCCGCGCTCACCGTCCAGCCCGAGCCCACGCTCACCGTCCAGCCCGAGCCCACGCTCACCCTCCAGCCCGAGCCCGCACTCACCCTCCAGCCCGAGCCCACGCTCACCGTCCAGCCCGAGCCCACGCTCACCGTCCAGCCCGAGCCCACGCTCACCGTCCAGCCCGAGCCCGCGCTCACCGTCCAGCCCGAGCCCACGCTCACCGTCCAGCCCGAGCCCACGCTCACCGTCCAGCCCGAGCCCGCGCTCACCGTCCAGCCCGAGACCGCGCTCACCGTCCAGCCCGAGCCCACGCTCACCGTCCAGCCCGAGCCCGCGCTCACCGTCCAGCCCGAGCCCGCGCTCACCGTCCAGCCCGAGCCCACGCTCACCGTCCAGCCCGAGCCCGCGCTCACCGTCCAGCCCGAGCCCGCGCTCACCGTCCAGCCCGAGCCCGCGCTCACCGTCCAGCCCGAGCCCACGCTCACCGTCCAGCCCGAGCCCGCGCTCACCGTCCAGCCCGAGCCCGCGCTCACCGTCCAGCCCGAGCCCACGCTCACCGTCCAGCCCGAGCCCGCGCTCACCGTCCAGCCCGAGCCCGCGCTCACCGTCCAGCCCGAGACCGCGCTCACCGTCCAGCCCGAGCCCGCGCTCACCGTCCAGCCCGAGCCCGCGCTCACCGTCCAGCCCGAGACCGCGCTCACCGTCCAGCCCGAGCCCGCGCTCACCGTCCAGCCCCAGCCCGAGCCCGCGCTCACCGTCCAGCCCGAGCCCGCGCTCACCGTCCAGCCCGAGCCCGCGCTCACCGTCCAGCCCGAGCCCGCGCTCACCGTCCAGCCCGCGCTCACCGTCCAGCCCGAGACCGCGCTCACCGTCCAGCCCGAGCCCCCGCTCACCGTCCAGCCCGAGCCCCCGCTCACCGTCCAGCCCGAGCCCGCGCTCACCGTCCAGCCCGAGACCGCGCTCACCGTCCAGCCCGAGCCCGCGCTCACCGTCCAGCCCGAGCCCGCGCTCACCGTCCAGCCCGAGACCGCGCTCACCGTCCAGCCCGAGACCGCGCTCACCGTCCAGCCCGAGCCCGCGCTCACCGTCCAGCCCGAGACCGCGCTCACCGTCCAGCCCGAGCCCACGCTCACCGTCCAGCCCGAGCCCACGCTCACCGTCCAGCCCGAGCCCACGCTCACCGTCCAGCCCGAGACCGCGCTCACCGTCCAGCCCGAGACCGCGCTCACCGTCCAGCCCGAGACCGCGCTCACCGTCCAGCCCGAGCCCGCGCTCACCGTCCAGCCCGAGACCGCGCTCACCGTCCAGCCCGAGCCCGCGCTCACCGTCCAGCCCGAGCCCGCGCTCACCGTCCAGCCCGAGCCCGCGCTCACCGTCCAGCCCGAGCCCGCGCTCACCGTCCAGCCCGAGCCCACGCTCACCGTCCAGCCCGAGCCCACGCTCACCGTCCAGCCCGAGCCCACGCTCACCGTCCAGCCCGAGCCCACGCTCACCGTCCAGCCCGAGCCCGCGCTCACCCTCCAGCCCGAGCCCACGCACACCGTCCAGCCCGAGCCCACGCTCACCCTCCAGCCCGAGCCCTCGCTCACCCTCCAGCCCGAGCCCACGCTCACCCTCCAGCCCGAGCCCTCGCTCACCGTCCAGCCCGAGCCCACGCTCACCGTCCAGCCCGAGCCCGCGCTCACCCTCCAGCCCGAGCCCACGCACACCGTCCAGCCCGAGCCCACGCTCACCCTCCAGCCCGAGCCCTCGCTCACCCTCCAGCCCGAGCCCACGCTCACCCTCCAGCCCGAGCCCACGCTCACCCTCCAGCCCGAGCCCTCGCTCACCGTCCAGCCCGAGCCCGCGCTCACCGTCCAGCCCGAGCCCACGCTCACCGTCCAGCCCGAGCCCACGCTCATAACCAAGAAGGCCTGTTGAGGCCTGTAACCTGGCGACCACATCGGGTGGGAGCTCGTACTCAGGAAGGTCAGTGAGACCCAGCCTGGTGACCACAACCTGTGGGAGCTTACTCCACCAAGTGGAAGCTACTTCTTCCAAAAGTTTGATAGTAAGAGCTTTATGTAAGGCAGTTACTGTGAATGAAACATTTATTTTTGAGTTGTGAAAATGATACTTGGTGATTTTGTGAATTGAACTAACACAACTGAAAACATGATGAAATGTTTGAAAAGTGCACTTTTGACGACCTGTTAGGATAGCAGAGTTTTGACAATGTACATCTTACTTTGGAAAATAGTACCAAAGCCAATAAAAAAACTGTAAAAAGGATTAGTCTATATTTTGTTCATAATATATGCAGTGCATATGTGTGACTGATATCACTCCATCTGTTTTCACTCTTTCTTGTTGTTTGTAACATTGTAACACAGTTTAATCACCATTTGTCCATATATTCCTTTCATAGTTTAAATGTGATGTAAATCAGGAAGAAATGCAAGAAACAGTGAAACTAATGACAAGTTCATTAGATGCTTTGTTCACATTTTCACTCTGTGTTTCTTCCTGATTAACATCAAATTTAAAATATGAAAGGAATATCTGGACAAATGATAAATAAACTTGGTTACAATGTTACAAACATTTAATAAATTACAAGTGGCATCAATATATTAAAATATTTCTGATAAAATAGCAAATAATCCAGTCATGGATATGAAATAAATCTCCTCATTAAAGATGAGAAATGAATGTGTTTAGAAACATGTTTCTGACCTGTGAGAAGAAGAGATGTAGAATAATCCAGAGTTTATTAAATCACGTCGTCAGCAAATAATTCAGCCGTACTCAACTCTACACAGCCTCTTATACTGAGCAAGAGTGCGAGAAACGAACATAGACAGGAAGTAAAGTTTAGATGCTGTGAGTTTAACAGAAAACTGGGACCCAGGTCTCAGGCTGACGGTCTCGGGCTGACGGTGAGCGCGGGGTGGGATCCCGGTCTCGGGCTGACGGTGAGCGCGGGGTGGGATCCTGGTCTCGGGCTGACGGTGAGCGCGGGGTGGGATCCCGGTCTCGGGCTGACGGTGAGCGCAGGGTGGGATCCTGGTCTCGGGCTGACGGTGAGCGCGGGGTGGGATCCCGGTCTCGAGCTGACGGTGGTCGCGGGGTGGGATCCCGGTCTCGAGCTGACGGTGGTCGCGGGGTGGGATCCCGGTCTCGAGCTGACGGTGAGCGCGGGGTGGGATCCCGGTCTCGGGCTGACGGTGAGCGCGGGGTGGGATCCCGGTCTCGAGCTGACGGTGAGCGCGGGGTGGGATCCCGGTCTCGGGCTGACGGTGAGCGCAGGGTGGGATCCCGGTCTCGAGCTGACGGTGGTCGCGGGGTGGGATCCCGGTCTCGGGCTGACGGTGAGCGCGGGGTGGGATCCCGGTCTCGGGCTGACGGTGAGCGCGGGGTGGGATCCCGGTCTCGAGCTGACGGTGATCGCGGGGTGGGATCCCGGTCTCGGGCTGACGGTGAGCGCGGGGTGGGATCCCGGTCTCGAGCTGACGGTGGTCGCGGGGTGGGATCCCGGTCTCGAGCTGACGGTGGTCGCGGGGTGGGATCCCGGTCTCGAGCTGACGGTGAGCGCGGGGTGGGATCCCGGTCTCGAGCTGACGGTGGTCGCGGGGTGGGATCCCGGTCTCGAGCTGACGGTGGTCGCGGGGTGGGATCCCGGTCTCGAGCTGACGGTGGTCGCGGGGTGGGATCCCGGTCTCGAGCTGACGGTGAGCGCGGGGTGGGATCCCGGTCTCGGGCTGACGGTGAGCGCGGGGTGGGATCCCGGTCTCGAGCTGACGGTGAGCGCGGGGTGGGATCCCGGTCTCGGGCTGACGGTGAGCGCGGGGTGGGATCCCGGTCTCGGGCTGACGGTGAGCGCGGGGTGGGATCCCGGTCTCGAGCTGACGGTGGTCGCGGGGTGGGATCCCGGTCTCGGGCTGAAGGTGAGCGCGGGGTGGGATCCCGGTCTCGAGCTGACGGTGGTCGCGGGGTGGGATCCCGGTCTCGGGCTGAAGGTGAGCGCGGGGTGGGATCCCGGTCTCGAGCTGACGGTGGTCGCGGGGTGGGATCCCGGTCTCGGGCTGAAGGTGAGCGCGGGGTGGGATCCCGGTCTCGAGCTGACGGTGGTCGCGGGGTGGGATCCCGGTCTCGGGCTGACGGTGAGCGCGGGGTGGGATCCCGGTCTCGAGCTGACGGTGGTCGCGGGGTGGGATCCCGGTCTCGAGCTGACGGTGAGCGCGGGGTGGGATCCCGGTCTCGGGCTGACGGTGAGCGCGGAGTGGGATCCCGGTCTCGAGCTGACGGTGGTCGCGGGGTGGGATCCCGGTCTCGAGCTGACGGTGAGCGCGGGGTGGGATCCCGGTCTCGGGCTGACGGTGAGCGCGGGGTGGGATCCCGGTCTCGGGCTGACGGTGAGCCGCGTGGTGGGATCCGGTCTCGAGCCACGGTGGGCCGCGGGTGGGATTGAGGTCTCGGGCTGACGGTGAGCGCGGGGTGGGATCCAGGTCTCGGGCTGACGGTGAGCGCGGGGTGGGATCCCGGTCTCGGGCTGACGGTGAGCGCGGGGTGGGATCCCGGTCTCGGGCTGACGGTGAGCGCGGGGTGGGATCCCGGTCTCGAGCTGACGGTGGTCGCGGGGTGGGATCCAGGTCTCGGGCTGACGGTGAGCGCGGGGTGGGATCCCGGTCTCGGGCTGACGGTGAGCGCGGGGTGGGATCCCGGTCTCGGGCTGACGGTGAGCGCGGGGTGGGATCCCGGTCTCGGGCTGACGGTGGTCGCGGGGTGGGATCCCGGTCTCGGGCTGACGGTGAGCGCGGGGTGGGATCCCGGTCTCGGGCTGACGGTGGTCGCGGGGTGGGATCCCGGTCTCGAGCTGACGGTGAGCGCGGGGTGGGATCCAGGTCTCGAGCTGACGGTGAGCGCGGGGTGGGATCCCGGTCTCGGACTGACGGTGAGCGCGGGGTGGGATCCCGGTCTCGGGCTGACGGTGAGCGCGGGGTGGGATCCCGGTCTCGGGCTGACGGTGAGCGCGGAGTGGGATCCCGGTCTCGAGCTGACGGTGGTCGCGGGGTGGGATCCCGGTCTCGAGCTGACGGTGAGCGCGGGGTGGGATCCCGGTCTCGGGCTGACGGTGAGCGCGGGGTGGGATCCCGGTCTCGGGCTGACGGTGGTCGCGGGGTGGGATCCCGGTCTCGGGCTGACGGTGGTCGCGGGGTGGGATCCCGGTCTCGAGCTGACGGTGGTCGCGGGGTGGGATCCCGGTCTCGGGCTGACGGTGGTCGCGGGGTGGGATCCCGGTCTCGGGCTGACGGTGAGCGCGGGGTGGGATCCCGGTCTCGGGCTGACGGTGAGCGCGGGGTGGGATCCCGGTCTCGGGCTGACGGTGGTCGCGGGGTGGGATCCCGGTCTCGAGCTGACGGTGAGCGCGGGGTGGGATCCCGGTCTCGGGCTGACGGTGGTCGCGGGGTGGGATCCCGGTCTCGAGCTGACGGTGGTCGCGGGGTGGGATCCCGGTCTCGGGCTGACGGTGAGCGCGGGGTGGGATCCCGGTCTCGAGCTGACGGTGAGCGCGGGGTGGGATCCCGGTCTCGGGCTGACGGTGAGCGCGGGGTGGGATCCCGGTCTCGAGCTGACGGTGGTCGCGGGGTGGGATCCCGGTCTCGGGCTGACGGTGAGCGCGGAGTGGGATCCCGGTCTCGAGCTGACGGTGAGCGCGGGGTGGGATCTCGGTCTCGGGCTGACGGTGAGCGCGGGGTGGGATCCCGGTCTCGGGCTGACGGTGAGCGCGGGGTGGGATCTCGGTCTCGGGCTGACGGTGAGCGCGGGGTGGGATCCAGGTCTCGGGCTGACGGTGAGCGCGGGGTGGGATCCCGGTCTCGGGCTGACGGTGAGCGCGGGGTGGGATCCCGGTCTCGGGCTGACGGTGAGCGCGGGGTGGGATCCCGGTCTCGGGCTGACGGTGAGCGCGGGGTGGGATCTCGGTCTCGGGCTGACGGTGAGCGCGGGGTGGGATCCAGGTCTCGGGCTGACGGTGAGCGCGGGGTGGGATCCCGGTCTCGGGCTGACGGTGAGCGCGGGGTGGGATCCCGGTCTCGGGCTGACGGTGAGCGCGGGGTGGGATCCCGGTCTCGGGCTGACGGTGAGCGCGGGGTGGGATCCAGGTCTCGGGCTGACGGTGAGCGCGGGGTGGGATCCAGGTCTCGGGCTGACGGTGAGCGCGGGGTGGGATCCCGGTCTCGGGCTGACGGTGAGCGCGGGGTGGGATCCCGGTCTCGGACTGACGGTGAGCGCGGGGTGGGATCCCGGTCTCGGACTGACGGTGAGCGCGGGGTGGGATCCCGGTCTCGGGCTGACGGTGAGCGCGGGGTGGGATCCCGGTCTCGGGCTGACGGTGAGCGCGGGGTGGGATCCAGGTCTCGAGCTGACGGTGAGCGCGGGGTGGGATCCCGGTCTCGGGCTGACGGTGAGCGCGGGGTGGGATCCAGGTCTCGGGCTGACGGTGAGCGCGGGGTGGGATCCCGGTCTCGGGCTGACGGTGAGCGCGGGGTGGGATCCCGGTCTCGGGCTGACGGTGAGCGCGGGGTGGGATCCCGGTCTCGGGCTGACGGTGGTCGCGGGGTGGGATCCCGGTCTCGGGCTGACGGTGAGCGCGGGGTGGGATCCCGGTCTCGGGCTGACGGTGGTCGCGGGGTGGGATCCCGGTCTCGAGCTGACGGTGAGCGCGGGGTGGGATCCAGGTCTCGAGCTGACGGTGAGCGCGGGGTGGGATCCCGGTCTCGGACTGACGGTGAGCGCGGGGTGGGATCCCGGTCTCGGGCTGACGGTGAGCGCGGGGTGGGATCCCGGTCTCGGGCTGACGGTGAGCGCGGAGTGGGATCCCGGTCTCGAGCTGACGGTGGTCGCGGGGTGGGATCCCGGTCTCGAGCTGACGGTGAGCGCGGGGTGGGATCCCGGTCTCGGGCTGACGGTGAGCGCGGGGTGGGATCCCGGTCTCGGGCTGACGGTGGTCGCGGGGTGGGATCCCGGTCTCGGGCTGACGGTGGTCGCGGGGTGGGATCCCGGTCTCGAGCTGACGGTGGTCGCGGGGTGGGATCCCGGTCTCGGGCTGACGGTGGTCGCGGGGTGGGATCCCGGTCTCGGGCTGACGGTGAGCGCGGGGTGGGATCCCGGTCTCGGGCTGACGGTGAGCGCGGGGTGGGATCCCGGTCTCGGGCTGACGGTGGTCGCGGGGTGGGATCCCGGTCTCGAGCTGACGGTGAGCGCGGGGTGGGATCCCGGTCTCGGGCTGACGGTGGTCGCGGGGTGGGATCCCGGTCTCGAGCTGACGGTGGTCGCGGGGTGGGATCCCGGTCTCGGGCTGACGGTGAGCGCGGGGTGGGATCCCGGTCTCGAGCTGACGGTGAGCGCGGGGTGGGATCCCGGTCTCGGGCTGACGGTGAGCGCGGGGTGGGATCCCGGTCTCGAGCTGACGGTGGTCGCGGGGTGGGATCCCGGTCTCGGGCTGACGGTGAGCGCGGAGTGGGATCCCGGTCTCGAGCTGACGGTGAGCGCGGGGTGGGATCTCGGTCTCGGGCTGACGGTGAGCGCGGGGTGGGATCCCGGTCTCGGGCTGACGGTGAGCGCGGGGTGGGATCTCGGTCTCGGGCTGACGGTGAGCGCGGGGTGGGATCCAGGTCTCGGGCTGACGGTGAGCGCGGGGTGGGATCCCGGTCTCGGGCTGACGGTGAGCGCGGGGTGGGATCCCGGTCTCGGGCTGACGGTGAGCGCGGGGTGGGATCCCGGTCTCGGGCTGACGGTGAGCGCGGGGTGGGATCTCGGTCTCGGGCTGACGGTGAGCGCGGGGTGGGATCCAGGTCTCGGGCTGACGGTGAGCGCGGGGTGGGATCCCGGTCTCGGGCTGACGGTGAGCGCGGGGTGGGATCCCGGTCTCGGGCTGACGGTGAGCGCGGGGTGGGATCCCGGTCTCGGGCTGACGGTGAGCGCGGGGTGGGATCCAGGTCTCGGGCTGACGGTGAGCGCGGGGTGGGATCCAGGTCTCGGGCTGACGGTGAGCGCGGGGTGGGATCCCGGTCTCGGGCTGACGGTGAGCGCGGGGTGGGATCCCGGTCTCGGACTGACGGTGAGCGCGGGGTGGGATCCCGGTCTCGGACTGACGGTGAGCGCGGGGTGGGATCCCGGTCTCGGGCTGACGGTGAGCGCGGGGTGGGATCCCGGTCTCGGGCTGACGGTGAGCGCGGGGTGGGATCCAGGTCTCGAGCTGACGGTGAGCGCGGGGTGGGATCCCGGTCTCGGGCTGACGGTGAGCGCGGGGTGGGATCCCGGTCTCGGGCTGACGGTGAGCGCGGGGTGGGATCCCGGTCTCGGGCTGACGGTGAGCGCGGGGTGGGATCCCGGTCTCGGGCTGACGGTGAGCGCGGGGTGGGATCCCGGTCTCGGGCTGACGGTGAGCGCGGGGTGGGATCCAGGTCTCGAGCTGACGGTGAGCGCGGGGTGGGATCCCGGTCTCAGGCTGACGGTGAGCGCGGGGTGGGATCCCGGTCTCGGGCTGACGGTGAGCGCGGGGTGGGATCCCGGTCTCGGGCTGACGGTGAGCGCGGAGTGGGATCCAGGTCTCGGGCTGACGGTGAGCGCGGGGTGGGATCCCGGTCTCGGGCTGACGGTGAGCGCGGAGTGGGATCCTGGTCTCGAGCTGACGGTGAGCGCGGGGTGGGATCCTGGTCTCGAGCTGACGGTGAGCGCGGGGTGGGATCCCGGTCTCGGGCTGACGGTGAGCGCGGGGTGGGATCCCGGTCTCGGACTGACGGTGAGCGCGGGGTGGGATCCCGGTCTCGGGCTGACGGTGAGCGCGGGGTGGGATCCAGGTCTCGAGCTGACGGTGAGCGCGGGGTGGGATCCCGGTCTCGAGCTGACGGTGAGCGCGGGGTGGGATCCCGGTCTCGGACTGACGGTGAGCGCGGGGTGGGATCCCGGTCTCGGGCTGACGGTGAGCGCGGGGTGGGATCCCGGTCTCGGGCTGACGGTGAGCGCGGGGTGGGATCCCGGTCTCGGACTGACGGTGAGCGCGGGGTGGGATCCCGGTCTCGGGCTGACGGTGAGCGCGGGGTGGGATCCCGGTCTCGGGCTGACGGTGAGCGCGGGGTGGGATCCCGGTCTCGGGCTGACGGTGATCGCGGGGTGGGATCCCGGTCTCGGGCTGACGGTGATCGCGGGGTGGGATCCCGGTCTCGGGCTGACGGTGATCGCGGGGTGGGATCCTGGTCTCGGGCTGACGGTGAGCGCGGGGTGGGATCCCGGTCTCGGACTGACTTACACGGTGAAACTTCCTCAGGTCAGATGGGTCTCTTGATTTGCGCCATTTCCTCTCCACTCCTCTGAGTTTGGTCCAGTGTTCACGAAGGACCTCAGATAACCAGGGGCTAGAGGGAGTGGCGCGTGCTGGTCTGGATGAGAGAGGGCAGATAATGTCTAAAGAAGAAGTTAAAGTGGAGCATAACATATCTGTTGTAGTATTTACATCCAGAGAGGATAATTTTGAGGGTGAGGGAAGAGAAGATGACACAGCAGCGGAAAGATGAGAGGGAGGAAGTGAGCGGAGGTTTCGTCTGAAAGTAACTGGTAGGGGAGTTGGTGGAGTGTGGATAGTGAGCTGTAGATTGAAGGTAATGAGGAAATGATCTGAGACGTGGAGAGGTTTCACCAAAATGTAGTTGCGAGTGTAAACCAGGTCCAGTTGGTTGCCTGACTTGTGAGAACCTGTGGTGATGAGCCGTTTGAGATCGAATGAATTTTGCTTTGAAATTTCAATATCAACCATAATGATGATTCAGATGGAAAAACAATGTTTTTACAATGTAGGCTTGCTGTCCAGGAAGTAAACGGGTGAGCTGCGGTTCTCCTGGTTAAAAACTGATTTTTATGTGGTGTATAGTACGTTACTATTACTAATTATATAATGACCAAATACAACCAGAAAAAAAATTCAGTCTTGTTTATGAAATATAATTCTTTGAGACCTGTTTTCAGTTGTGTGGCGATTTGTACAGCCCCACGCAGCGCATTTTTCTCAGTTCCCGTAATGAGAGGTGTAATGAGGGGTTTTACTAGGGAGGAACACGTCTGAAAGGCACCACAGTTGATCTCGATAACTCTCCGTGTCCGGCTGTTCTCAGCATTATTAAACACTCTCTGCGCATTAAAAACTGCAGCTCTCATATTCAAGTGAAGTCATAACATAATGATAGATTTGCAAGTCATTAGCCAATGATTAATTAAAACAGACAACTGGAAGTCGATGTGCAGAGCGTTGACTAATTGTGGTAATTAACATTAATAAAATATGTTAAGGAATGAATACATGATGCCACGTTTAATTAATAGCAATTCATTTATTACATATCTAATTTAATACTTAATATTAATACTTATCTATTTAACATCTATACTTATTAATCTATTAGACTCTTTTCAGTAATCATTAATTAGTAGTTTAGTTCTTCACGAGTCATTCATTAACTCATGATTATCTGTGCATTAGTTAAGTATGAATCAATGCATATTAGTGCATCCGTATTGTAAAGTGTTACCAAAAAATTATACATCCATACGTCTTCATGAACTGTCTGAGTCAATGGAAATGCTAACGCAAGTGAAGTTCTGCTACAAGATGGCGGCTTCAACTTCCAGTCGATGGATTTTGGCTATCCCTATAGTTCGCAGCGAGAAAGCAGTAATCAGTGAACCAGACTGCAGAAAACACGACAATATACAACCAGACAAGACAAACGGCTTCTAGAAAACAGAGAGGCACCAAATAACATTAAAGATGAGCATAAATAGCAAACGGGGAGGAGTGGGAGTCCACAGACACACACACTCTTTTATTGATGAACACTCATCTCTATAATGAGACTTTTTTTATGTGAGTCAGGCTAAAGACATGCTGTGAACACTTGTAAAGGTGCGGCGGGGTTATTGAGGCACATACAGAAATGAGTAACTCTCGTCTTCAAAAGCCACAAGTTTCTGGCATGTGTGAATTGGTTTGTTTCTGTTTAAAACCATGAACGTGACGCTTTCATCGCTGAAGATTAGATTTAATGGCACAAGCCTTTGTGGTCTTGCGTTCTTTGGGTTTGTTCGAGGTCTGGTTGATGAGAGAGCACAATGAATTACGGAGCGCATCAGCGAACACATTTTGTATTAATCCAGTGTATTAATCTGCTTCAGCTGTGTGTGTAAAACACAACTCTTCACACGCGTCAACCCCAACGATTATTAATTCTGCATTATATAGAAAAGTGAAGTGCAATTTAACTACTAGAGTAAAGTTGGACAATAAATTCACAGATTCGAACTTCCCGGGTCAATAACTCCTCAGCTAAACGTTAATAAGAAAAGCGAAAAGCGTTACTACGAAAACAGTCAATAACTTCACTGTCTGTCACACACTATAGTGTCCCCAAATTCAGTTTACACATCTCTGCTGTCCTATTGTTTATACTACAACACTTAATTTGGGGAAAAAATATTTTTGCATAATTTTTATGATTTATATTTATGAAAAAATATTCAATAACTTCATTGTAATACACTGCATTGTTGCCAAATTCAGTTCACACATCACTGCTGCCCTGTTGTTTATACTACAGCACTTATTATATACAATTGAAAATGTATAATATTTATGATTTTTATGAGTAATATTCAATAACTTCACTGTAGATCACTGTATTGTTGCCAAATTCAGTGTACACATCACTGTCCTGATGGGTATACTACAACAGTTATTTTGAAAACAAACAAACAAAACAAAAAAAATACGTTTTAACTGTATACAATTGTAAATGTTTTTTATGAAAAATATTAAATAAATTCACTGTAGCCTAATTCATTGTTGCCAGATTCAGTTTACACATCACCGCTGCGCTGTCCTCATGTTTGTACTACAACACTTATTTTGGGGGGGGGGGGGGGGACTATTTTAATTAAACTACTATTCATGTACTAATTAAGATGGATCGTTCGTTCGTTCGAACTATTCTTTCTTTATTTCTAACTAATCTTTCTTTATTTCTAACTAATCTTTCTTTCTTTCTAACTAATCTTTCTTTCATTCGTTCTAACTAATCTTTCGTTCGTTCGTCCTAACTAATCTTTCGTTTGTTCTTTCTAACTAATTTTTCGTTCGTTCTTTCTAAATAATCTTTTGTTTGTTCTTTCTAACTAATCTTTCGTTCGTTCTTTCTAAATAATCTTTTGTTTGTTCTTTCTAACTAATCTTTCTTCATTTCTCTTGTTCTAACTACTCTTTCGTTCGTTCAGTCTAACTAATCTTTCTTTCTTTCTTTCTAATCTTTCTTTTGCTCGTTCTAATCTTTCTTTCGTTCTAACTAATCTTTCTTTCTTACAAATCTTTCGTTCATTCTAATGTTTCTTTCTTACTAATCTTTCGTTTGTTCGTTCTAACTAATCTTTCTTTCTAACTAATCTTTTGTTAATTCTAATTAATCTTTCATTTGTTCTTTCTAACTAATCTTTCGTTCATTCTTTCTAACTAATCTTTCTTTCTAACTAGTCTTTCTTTTGTTCTAACTAATCCTTCTTTCGTTTGTTCTAACTAATCATTTGTTCGTTCTTTCTAACAAATTTTTCTTTCTTTCTAACTAGTCTTTCTTTTGTTCTAACTAATCCTTCTTTCGTTTGTTCTAACTATTCTTTCGTTCATTATTTCTAACTAATCTTTCATTTGTTCTTTCTAACTAATCTTTCTTTCGTTCTAACTAATCTTTCTTTCGTTCTAACTAATCTTTCTTTCGTTCTTACTAATCTTTCTTTCGTTCTTACTAATCTTTCTTTCGTTCTAACTAATCTTTCTTTCGTTCTTACTAATCTTTCTTTCGTTCTTACTATTACTAATCTTTCTTTCGTTCTTACTAATCTTTCTTTCGTTCTTACTAATCTTTCTTTCGATCGTTCTAACTAATCTTTCTTTCTTACTAATCTTTCGTTCGTTCTTATCTTTCTTTCGTTCGTTCTAACTAAATTTTGATAAATCTGAAAATATACCAATTGCAAGCAAACATGTTGTTATCCAATGCTGTAGTAATTTTGTCTATGACTTGTAACAAAGCCATATATGTTGAGTGTTGTTGTCGATATTCACATTGATGTTTATTTAGGATCTTGTTGTCATTCAGATATTTGAACATTATTACATATACCAGCTTTTCCAAAACTTTAGAGAATCAAGGTGAAATAGAGATTGGTCTATAATTATTGAAAAGGCTATCCTTGAATAAAAGTATAACCTTTCCAATCTTCCAATCTTTTGGGACTACCCCACTTTTAACGAAAGTAAAAGGACATGAGTTAATGGCTCAGTTGTTAATGCCACTTTTTTTAAAAGCTTTGCTTTCATTTCATCATGACCTGCTGCAGTGTCATTCAGCAGTTTCAAGTTTCCAGTAATTGGGTCAGTTAGACAACCATCTGTACAAACAATTTTTTCAGCAAGATGTCTACCAACATCGGCAAAGAAATCATTAAATCAATTTGCTATATCAGAAGGGTTGGTAAAGAAATACCATCTTTAGGAAAATTAGTTGGAATTTTAGCAGAACTTTTTTTTGTGTTAAGTAATTCATTAATGATATTCCATGTGGATTTTATATTGCTAGCAGACTCTTTAAGTTGATATGAATAGTAATTTTTCTTTGCTATACGAAGTCTTAGTTTTGCTTATCTTGGCAAAAGCCGAGTACAAATCAGCATGAGTTGTGTAATGGAAATCATGACAATATTAGATCAAGAGTGCGAGAATGAGTGGGTCCTAACACGTGTTGTCTGACTCCAGTTGAGTTTATAATGTCTTTAAATGCCAATCCCAATGCATCTTTTTCATTATCTACATGTATATTAAAGTCATCAACTATTAGTACTTTATCTGCAGTCAGGACTAACTCTAATAGAAAGTTTGCAAATTCTTTGATAAAGTCTTTATGATGCCCTGGTGGCCTGTATACAGTAGCCAGCAGAATTCTCAAACCTGATTTATCATTTACACTATATATTTTTACACTAAACACCAATACTTCAAAAGAAGTATATTTAAAACTAGATTTCTTAGTGGTTTTGAGGATTTTATTATAAATTACAGCAACCCTTTGCCTTTCAAACGAGAACTAACCCTTTAAGATGAAGGCGAAGTGGCCAAATAAGTTTTTCCATCACTTCTAGACTTTATACAAATATAGCCTTATTTCCAGATAACCACGTCATGTAAAACTTGTTTATAAACAAGATGTCATACCACAAATGGAAAAAAAACTAGCATGTGTAGCCTAAAATAGCCGTATATTCTCAGAGTAGAATGAAACTAAATGTCGCGTAGGACACCTAAGTATGTGGTATTAAAATATACAATAGGCAAAAAGCATAATGCATACAATACAAGAATAATATGTGAAAGGATTAATCATAGTAATACGAATAATCATAATAAAAATATGCATATATTGTTTTCATTTTATATACATCACGTTTAACAAGATGAATGAATCAGTTTTATTCATTCATTCAGTTTTATTATTAAGAGTGAACTTCAAACTGCAAACATTAAACTTTGTTGGTATTGTAAGGGTTATACAGTCAAAGATGCAGAGCCAGATATGATGAATGATGACCCGGAGTCAGAATTATAAAAAAAAAAAATCAGATGACTCGGTTAGGTTTAGGTGTGGGGTGGGGGTAGGGTACACGCGATCCTAGGGCGTCATCTAACTGACGCTAAAGGGCGCATAAAGCGTCAGATATTGAAGCATGGTCAAACGCTTCTCAAGGCGTCAGTTAGGTGACGCCTTGGGGGTGAGAATGGACTGTTATACCCTTCAACACACACACACACACACACACACACACAGTAAACACAGTGATTTTCTACACATATACAGATAGACATATCTCCATCGATTATGCAGCTGACACTCGGACCCTGAAGTTAGGCACGTCATGACAGGTCTCAGATCTGTGCTGCTGGGCGTCAACCTGTCCAGAACAACAACTCAGTCAGTCTCCAAGAATGGCAGTGGTTCCTTAATTCAGTAAACTTACTTCATTTCTTCTGTGTGTTACCAGCCCATTCTCACCCCCAAGGCGTCACCTAACTGACGCCTTGGGAAGCATTTGGACAAGCTTCAATATCTGACGCTTTAGGCGCCCTTTAGCGTCAGTTAGATGACGCCCTAGGATCGTGTGTACGCTACCCCCACCCCACACCTAAACCTAACCGCGTCCTCTAACTGACGCTTTCCTTTAGCGTCAGTTAGATGACGCCGTAGGATCGCGTCATGTAAGTGACGCTAAAGGGCGCCTAAAACGTCAAATATTGAAGCATGGTCAAAGGTGACGCCTTGGGGTGAGAATGCGTTGGTGTTACACTCTAAACGATGCTGGGTTGTTTTAACTCAAATTTGGGTCACATATGGACAAACCCAAATGTTAGTTTAAAAATGCATTTTAAAATTTGAATCCGACTTCAACTTTCACTTTCAATTGTAAATTTTTTTTATTACATTTTTAACCCAACATTTAGGTTTGTCCATATTTAACCCAAATTTGGGATGAAACCACCTAGCATTTTTTAGAGTGTAAATATGAACGATATTGATTTGAATAAAGTAATATTTGTGGTTCTTGAAACAGATCAGTTTAATTATCCATTCACAAATAGATCAAATTTACATTTTATAAAATGTGGGGGGGACACGTCCCCCGCGTCCCCCGCGTAATCTACGCCCAACAGTGCACATCTTAAACACGAACTTATTATTTGTTGAAGAAGGAACATGATGGAGATTTATCAGGTTAGATGAATCACAGCGCTGCTTTCTAAAAGGAGAAACACACAAATATAACACAGATCAATATAACGTTCAAAACAATATAGGATTTCTGCTTCAGTTTTCACCATTTCTCTCTCTCACCTTTTCTGTGACTCTGAAACAATGAGAAACTGTGAATGAAGAACACACACACCAGATTATAGTAGCCTATTAGTCACTGTAAAAAAAAAAAAAATCCCGTATTTTTTACGGAATAATGCTGGAAACTTTGGTTGCCAGAACAATTCTGTAAAAATACATTAAAATTGTAGTCACCTTTAGAGTAATAAACCATAATCACCTTTACAGTAATAAACCGTATTTCATTTTCTGAAATCTGTTAATATACCATCCTTTTGAAAAATTGATTTCTGTTTTGTACCATTGTAATATACTGACAACACTCAATCATCACAGTAGTGATGAGAGTTACACGAGCAATCAAGTCTCATCCGAAGTTGTCTTCCCTTAGAAGGTTAATACTTATATAAAGAAGCACTGTAAATTATACAAGGAGTTGTTCCTTTTCACTTTCAAAAACTGTAAATCTAATGGGATTTTACAGTAAAAAATATATCACAGTTATTTACCGTATATGGTACGGAAACTTTCTGTTAACCAATCAAGAGTTTTGCACGGTAACATTTTTACAGTCTTTTACCGTTAAAATTACGATTATTTTGCTGCTCAAACTGTGACAATTGATAAATCAGAGTCTGCCAAACGCTTACAGTTGTGGATGTACATTTACAATATTTATATAATAAAGTTCCAGCAACCAGTGTTTAGGATTGATTTTACACATTCAGACACCAGAGAAGATGAAACACATAGAAGTGTTTGATATTAAACATCATAAATACTCACAGTTGGGTGTGTCGCTGTTGATGCTGGTTCTTCTTCTGACTCTCGGTGTGTTTTTCCTTTCGGGTTCAGTAGATTGTAATGTTTTGTCATTTTTATTCCCCATTTTTCTCTTTCTCTCTTGCCCACACGTTTCATTATTCTGTGTTTGTGAAGCTCAATACATGTTCTCCATGCTGTAATTCCTCATATATTTTCCCTTTGGTAATATCTGTTCAAAAGAATACAAGTTCAGTTCAGAGTGAACTTTAAAATGAGTTTTGAGCAATACAGGTTTACATTTCAGTTTCACTATAACAGAGACATGCATGTCTGGATTTAAATCAATTAATCAATGAAATCTCTTTACAAAACAATTAAAGATAAAGTGTTTTAGTTAGCCTACCTTGTGATGAGCAAAAGAGACAACACATCCAGTGCCGCGAGCGATCATCCGCAGCACAAGCAGGCAGTTTGAGATGCGCCTATCAACTAAATGTGTGATGTAATGTAGTCGAGAGTAGGCGGCTGCAGTGAGAGGAGGAGTGAAGAAAGCGCAGGCAAGCCGGACTGCTCTCGGTTCTCGCAGTGGATCAGACATGTGAGATCACAGACTGATATCGTGGGATTAACGGGATTAGAGCCCCCAATTGAGCCAATAAAGCAATGGCTTTTTATACAGTATAAACATCTGAAATTGTGCATGATTATATTCAAGCACAGATGCAGGGTATAAAGCATCAGTCAAACCAAATAGGCCAACAATGTGATAACTCTTCTGTATTGTCAGATTGGGTCCATAAGTAACCATGCAATGGCACTTTCAAGTCAATGCAATTTAATTTAATTCAGACATTCATCCCTTTTCACTATACATATAATTTCAAGGCAGCTTTACAGAAAATGCAGGTTTCTGTTTTACAAAACCACAATGGGATTTAAAGAGATGTAAAATGTAAAGTACAACTATAAGATACCACAAATTATAGTATTTACAAATGTAATATATGCATTTTAGCTAAATTAATGTGTATGTTAAAGCAATTATAAAATTATAATTTTGTATAATCATTCATGTTTGATGTTCTGGAGTCCTTGCAGGGGTAGATGACGTTATGGGATCCTAACCCTAACCCAGACCTAAACCTACCCCGTTAAAGGTAAAGCGTCAGTTGTATGACGGCCCGGGATCGTCATGTAACCGACGTTAAAGGGCATAAACGGCGGATGTTGACGTATGGTCAAAAGACGTCCCAAGACGTCAGTTATATGACTTTTTGGGATGAGACTGTGTTAGGAGGAAATTAGTACATAGTAGAGCTACTCCTCTAAAGAAATACAAATTCAATTTTTTTTCAATTTCAAAAACAACAAGAGCAATTATTACTGTGTAATTTGTTTTTTTTTATGAAGCTTTAAACTTGACACATTACACAATGCCTTTTCTGCCCATTCCACTCTCAGAGGGTGCGTTAAATTGGACATGATGAGTAATCCAAATTTTGAGCAATTATTACTGTGGAATTTTTAATTTATGAAGCTTTGAACTTGGCACATACACAATAGGACATGTTTCTATAAAGAGAAATGAAAGTAAAGTGCACTGTATTTAAAAGTTTTCCACCTTTTGCAGCTGTAATTCTAGTTAAGATCTGGCATTGAGTGCATGTTTGTTTCCTGTTAAACGCGGTCGTTTGCTCAGAGTATAAACA